>NC_039364.1:180399681-180452782 GCF_003573695.1 Papaver somniferum | reverse complement strand
TTTTTTTTTTTTTTTTTCATCTCTTTTTATTTTTCAACTTTTTTTTTTTTCATGGTATCTCAATCACTCTAATTCACCCTAGCATTGGTAAGAACTTGAATCGTGGGCCCCACCTATCACTTAATGAAACATAGTTTAAAAACAAAATAAAATAAAAATAGAAGTGAAAAGGACTCAACGAGATATGGTGAAACTATCATGTTATTTCTAACACCTGAGCTCTGTGCTTTTATGAATAGACTCTTTAGATGTTTCCATCTAATCAGATTGGTTCCACAAACTCCTACAATCAAAATGCTTCCATCCACTTAGATTAGTTAGTGCAATCCTCAATAGGCATAAATTTCTAGGCTCTGGAGTTTATTTATTGCAAAAAAGTGACAAAAAGTGTTTCTTCCCCACCCCCAAACTTAAATCTTACATTGTCCTCAATGTTCTAAAGATGAAATTAAAAGCATGAACAAGGAGAAACTATTACCACTGGAGGGAAAAGAAATAAGGAAGGATATTACCGTATCACATGAATGCGGGAGCCTCCCAGTAAATGCTAAATTTATAGTCATTAGCTAGACATCAAATACCTCAAAAAGAATTTTCACCTTCCAAAGTCGTATACCAATAGTCGAAACAATTGTGGGTCCATAAGACCAAATAGAACTGCCACTAATAGGAGACAAATGGTCAAGATCAGAAAAATGAGCAGAAAGAGCACAACCTGATCTAAAGTTTCTCGCAAGACAACTGGATTTATCTGGAGTGCCCAATTGGGCTTCATATGAGTGTCTCGGCAAACAGATTCATCCGAAAAACGGGCCTCTAACATATGGATTTTTTCCTGGACTTTATCAGGCGGATCAGGTTGTGGAGTCTGAATACACTCAAGGGATACCTCAGATGCACTAGGCTTGAGTCCCAAGTTAGGGACTTCTATTGGGGATAATTGACAATCTCTACCCCCAAATTTAGGGTAATCACTATTCTCCGTAAGACCTTTAACTATGGCTTGAATTTCCGGATCCGGAGAGTATTTAAAATACTCTAGAGCTTCTTCTAGTTCACTACCCCCAAACTTAGAGTTTTGGGTGTCTCTAGATAAACTAGTCACAATACTCCTAATTTCTAGACCATCCGGTTCCTGAAAAAGGTCAATTGCTTTCTCTGAGTTATAATCAGGTGGTTCATCCTCTAAATTCTTTTGAGGTATACTAGCTATAGGACTTATATGTTTCATATCCTCTATGGTCATCCCTAGAGTTTCCTTATTGTGTTGAAGCACGGTTACTGGCCTAATCTCATGATCACTATCCAAATCGGAAGTTATAGGCAAAATCTCAGATGGGCCTACAAATGCATAATTGGGGTCCAACTTAGGAGGATCTTTAGGCTCTTCGAAATAAGGGCTTAAGGTAGATTCGGTAGCTAGTAATGGTTCAAACCTAGATTTCCATCTATCGGTATCTAACATAGGAATAGAATCCAACAGAGCATTTACTTGTTCAATGTTGTTATCATCGTCAAAATCCATGCTAAAACGGGCTAGACAACTTTCTAATGGATCTTCCGATTCGGTATTTGGTATAGACTTCGGAACTAAGGTTCCTATCATGTTGACCTCTTCAATGCACGTGTCATCTAGCTCAGAATGTAGCTTATTGACATTAAAAATATTCAACTCAATAGTCATATTACCAAAAGATAGATTCATAATACCATTTCGACAGTTTATGATCGCATTAGACGTGGCTAAAAACGGGTGACCTAAAATCACTGGTATTTGGTTCTCTGGATCAGGGACAGGTTGGGTATCTAGGATAATAAAATCCACTGGATAAATAAACTTGTCAACCTCTATGAGAACATCCTCTATCACACCACGAGGAACTTTAACGGACCTATCAGCTAACTGAAGTGTTATCTGGGTAGGTTTCATCTCACCAAGTCCTAGCTTGAGGTACACATGGTATGGAAGTAAGTTCACACTGGCTCCTAAGTCAAGCAACGCTTTCTCAACACGGTACTTACCTATTGTACAAGCAATGGTAGGGGACCCTGGGTCTTTATACTTAGGAGTAGTGGTATTCTGAATAATAGAACTCACATGACTAGCTATGAAGGCTTTCTTCTGGACACTGAGCTTACGCTTTCGCGTACACAAGTCCTTAAGGAACTTGGCATAAGAGGGAATCTGCCTAATTGCATCTAATAATGGAAGGTTGATATTAACCTGCTTAAAAACCTCCAATATATCATTAAAGTTGGACTCCCTCTTATTCGGAACTAGCAGCTGGGGAAACGGGGCTCTGGGAACAAATCCGTGCTTAACAGGACCTTCATTGGTCTCTTTGGAGACTCTATTAGTCTCCTCATTTTCTGGCTCAGCAGGGTGAACTACAGCATGTTCACTTTCAGGTATGTCGACCTTATTATCAACTTTCTTTCCACTCCTAAGGGTCGTGACAGCATTCACATGATTGTACGATTTCTCTCCTCTAGGGTTAGGATCAGTATGACTAGGGAATCTTCCTTCTTCTCTATGATTGATAAACTTAGCTATTTGTCCGACTTGAAGCTCTAATTTAGCAAAAGACTGGGCACTATTCTTAAATTCTGTTTGGTTTCCTCTTGAAAATTACCCTGGCTTTTTACTAACATTTCCTGTCTTTGTGATAGCATCTCCTGGCTCTTCCTTAATATACTAAGGGTTTCCTCTAAGCTAGCTATTCTATTCTCAGATGGGTTCTGGGTCTGACCTGAAGAGTTCTTAGTATAACCAAAACCTGGGGGAGGCTGAGAATTACTAGACTGGCCTTGATTCTGGCCCTTAGACCAAGAGAAATTAGGATGGTTTCTCCAACCAGGGTTGTAGGTTTCTGAGTATGGGTCAAACTTCTGACGGTTCTCAAACCTAGAGTTGTTATAGACAACATGAGATTGTTCTTCACTAACTTGACCTTCCCAAAATGAATTATCGGGCTCTATTCCACAACTAGAGACTTGAGAGGCTCTATTAGGTTCAACAAGGGACCTATTTTTAGACTGGCCCATTTCTAAAGCTTCTAACCTTCTGGACAAAGCAGCAAACTTAGCATCTGACGCAAAACTCGTATCTACCATATTGGTGCTACTTCTATTGACCAAGAGTCTTTTAGGGGTTCAACACAAGATTCCCACTGTTGGGATTTTTCAGCGATAGCTCCTAAGAAGGTAAAAGCATCATCAGCATTTTTACTAGTGAACTCACCAGCGCACATAGACTCAACCTTGGCTTTGGTCGAATAGTCTAAACCATCATAAATAATCTGTACAAGTTTCATATTATCAAATCCATGGTGAGGACACTGAGATAAGAGATCATTGAATCGCTCTAAAAACCTATAAAGAGACTCTCCCTCTTGTTGTACACTAGCACTAATTTTCTGCCTAACAGCTGCAGTTTTATGCTTAGGGTAGAATTTCATATAGAAGGCAGCGATAAGTTCCTTCCATGTTTCTATGGATTCAGACGGTAGGTTGTTCAGACAGGTCTTGGCTTTGTCTCTCAAAGAAAAGGGAAACATCTTAAGTTTCAAGACTTCATCGGTAAGGTCCTTTATCCTAATTGTCCCACAGATTTCCTCAAAGTCCCTAATATGAAAATAAGGGTTCTCATCATCTTTTCCTAAGAATATAGGGATCATCTGAAGAATACTAGGTTTTATCTCAAATTAGCCGTAGTGGCTGGCAATTTAATGCATGAAGCTCGGTTGGTCCTAGTTGGGAACATGTAATCTTTCAAAGTTGCCATCGCTGGCACAACAGAAGTACTAGGGGTACTATCCTCACAAAGAGACAGATTCTCAAAACAGAAGTTTCCAAAAACAGGGCTCTCAAAAGAAGAATCTTCGAGCTCCCTGCTTAAATCAGAAGAACTACTAGGTTTTTCGCTAATCAATCGACCTAGAGTATCTCTTTTCCAAGCCCTAACAAAATCGGGCATACACTAAAAAGAATTCAAAAAGAAATAAAAATCCTAACATGATGGTTCTAGCAAACACACAGCAGGCTGACTCGACTTTACCACAGCAAACCTAAAGATTTCTAGCAAACAACAAGCATGATGGCTCCACTTAGATTGTTTCTAGACCAGCTTCTAATCCTTCGAAAGGGAATTCGTTACAATTTAAGCAAACCCCTCTGGAATCAATACGAGTTAAAGCAAGTTGAATCGAGGCGAGGGAAGCTCAGTGGAGCTTTGATACCCAAAACCTCACCGATCCAATGCGGCGCAGTCACGCATTCAACTCGCAGAAACCGTCAAGAACTTCGAGGTGTGCTTAAAAGAGTAACCAATATTTTTCGAATGATTGTCCTGTTAAGCTCGATACCCTATAGGTCTCTTTCTAGTCCAAATTTTAGGCTTAGGTTCGCTTTAGGTTTCGTTTTCCTAAGGCGGGCAAGAAGGGAGCGGTGATGAAATCCGAACCCTTATCTTATATGGTCCAGTCCTTGCCCTTTACTAGGAATTTAAAAACAGTCCATATTCAAGTCCTCAGCATATATTCACCTTAAGGAGTCCAGTAACCCGCTTGCAGGAGATTCGCGGGTGTTTAGAATTTTACCTCCCGTACCAGACGGGCGAAGAACCGCTGAAGTCGACTCGGGCCACGACTCCTATGCCGTGTGCGAACCCGAGGGGCCGAGACGATATCGTAATCGTCGTCCTTCCCTGCACACAGTTTATATTTAAGGATACCCTTCCGTAGGGTTTAAAAATAAAAATAAAAATGTCCAAAAAATAATGTCCAAAGTCCATAAAAAAAAATACAAAAGAAAAGAAAGTCTAATAAAAAAAAAAATGTCTCTCTTTTTTTTCTCTCTTTTACAAAATAAAGAAAATCTTCTTCTTTCGCTCCTTTAGCTTTGCTTTTCGCTCCCAAACTTTAAGTAAATCACCACAAGCTTTGGCAAAATTGTCTTTCGCTCCAATCTTCAAAAATCTGCAAGGAAACAAAAAAAACCAAAAACGTAAAGAAGAACAAAAATAATAATAAAAAAAAAATCTAAAAAAAAAAATGCTAACTAAACACAGGTCCGTGTCGGCGGCGCCAAAAATTTGATGGTTTATCAAAAGTGATTGTAGTTGAAGTGGTAAAACGGATTCGTATCAGACTTGTGAAGAAAACAGTTTTTAGATTTAAATTTAAACAGGCAAATAAAAAGAGTTGTTCAAAGTTATAGAGAAAAACACCAAGACTAGGATTCCACCAATGACCATTTTAATAGTAAACTCTAAATAGTTCTTATGCAATTTTATCTTTAAAATCAATTCTAATATTTGCCTCAAATAAGTTTTTGAAGTAATAATTGTAATTAAAAAGTATAAAACATCAAAAGTTACTAAAACCCAGCATGCTTCATCAAGTCAATTCACAATTACTCAATAAAAACTATTAATTCAATTTTAATTCGTGCAAATAATCAAATAATAATATTGCAAATAAATGTAAAAATTAGAATTATACCAATAAATTTTGTGCCAATGGCTTCCTCCGTCGTCTCGGCTAATGGGTTTAGCTCCTCATCCCAAAAACACACTCACAAGATAAATTCATGGCTGAAATAGGTGTTTTTATTGATGATTATATGATGAAATAGGAATTAGCAACGCTGTAGAAGTGTTACAGCGTCACTGTTACAAAGTGGAAGGGTCTTAAAAACAACGATAGTAGCACTAACTGCTGTAAAACAACGACAGTTGGTTCTATGACTATTGAAGAACGACGGTTCAGAAGCGTCTGTTCTTCGTCTTCTTCAACTGTGCAGCAGCAGACTGGAAGTTTTTCTCACGCCTCTCCTGGTCTTTCTTTTGCTCCCCAATCTCTCCTGATGGTTTCCAACCCTTCTTATGACTCGAACCAACACTTATATAGATACCAAACCCCCAAAAATCTCGAGTGAATCCGACTTCTTCTTTTTCTCTCTTCTCTGCGCTGTTGAGAAAATATCTCTCTCTGATCTCCCTGTACGCGTTTGTTAGCTATATATTTGCCACCAAACTCTTGTCAAGACTAGAACAGGACCAAGTAAAAGTCTAACTAGCGTGAAACTCTCCCTGAATCCTTTACCCATTCTCTGTACATATCGGGAAGATACGTATCTCTGTACCAACTCTGTTTATCCAGCCCGGATTATCCAGCCCATTTCGATTGATAAAAACGCATGTACCAACTCTGTTTAGTCCATCAACATCCAGCCCAAACGAATTTGGTGATCGAATCTGTCCCAAAGGGCCCCAAAATTCCAACCTTGTTTGCTGTTCGTGAAGCATTTCATTTCCCGCCAAAATTTTCTTTTGAATTTGAGAAGATGACCTCCCCTTATCTGTGGCTGGTCTCCCTTTAGCAGCTGCCTGTATATAGGTCACCCCTTAGTAATTAGGTTACCCCTTATCCAAAATCAAGGGTCCGTATAGCAAGTGTCCTCTGGGGCATTTTCCGCACTTTTTCGGGGTTCCTCCGGGGTATTTCTGGGATACTTCCGGTACACTTCTGAGGCGCTTCCGGTACGTTATCAACGGAGGTCCAAATGCCACATTTTTAGCCAAATTCGCCGCAAGAGATTATTTTCCAAAAACACCTACAAATACATAAAATAACCAAATAAGTACAATATCGAGTACTAACAATATATACAAATGAGCTATATTAGACACATAAATGCGTCTATCAGTTGTTACCCCAGTGGTGAGGGTTAGCAGTTCAGATTCTCAGTCGAAGAAGAAGGTTGTGATTTCACTGGGCAGTTTCTCCTTCAATGCTATGCCAACCACGTTAGGGAGCACTCAGTCTGTTTTTGCTGCCCCTGTTAGCAAAGTTGTTGGACCTCCGCCTTCGTCACCAGACTGGACTGTACTGGGCAATCTTCCTTCTGCTGGTGATATGGACTTAGGTGGTGCTCAAGCTTTTTCTTCGGTTCCTAGCTCATCCACCATGCCGTATCTTCGTCATGGTGAGGTCTCAGTAATCGTGCCCCATGTTCGCTCTCAAGCGATTGATGGAGTTGTTGTTGAGTATAGCAAGGGTAAGCTGCCTGAGAGCTTGAGCCTTGGTAGTTCTGATGATGCCATTTTTGAAGCTATTCTGCGGGACTCGAAGGGTCCTTTCTCTGCTGAGGTTGATCGTCATCATCTGGATAGCTCCTTTGAAGTAGCTTCGCAGTTGGATGTGTTGTCTGATCAATACCGTGCAGCTAAGGATCTATTCTTTGACCCGGATTGCCTTTGCTCCTGCCATAGATTTGGTGAAATTCGCAGGGGTAGCATCCAAGAGATGGAGGCTTTTACTTACACCTACGCTGATTTCCTTCCCCGTCTTTCAGCGTTCTCAGTAAGTGATTCCCTCCTTACCGCTTCTCAATTTGTTCTGATTCTCCGTTTATTCTTATATTCCTTTGTTTGCAGCTTTGCAAACAGATAGATGTTGGCTGCACCCTGTTCAAGTTCTATAAGGCCAAGTGTACTCACTTGAGTGCTCTGTTGGAGCGTGCTCGTTAAGAATATGCCCTTGCTGGCACACAGCAACCTTCGTCCAGTGATGCTGCTTCTCTTGCTAGGGTCTCTTCATTGGAGGATGATCTGAGGAAGACTCAGAGATCCTTGGAGGCTTGTTTGCTGGCACTCGAGAGCGTTAACAATGCCGCTAAGGTTGCTGAGGACGGGCGTAAAGCTGCTGAATCTGCTCTGGATGTTGAGTCCTCCAAAGCCATAGGTTTGTTCCTTCTTTACCTTAGCTTTGTTGTTGTTCTTGTTTAGTTTCATATTCCTGAGACAACCTCCGTCCGCCAGGTGGTAGCTCTGGTGAGCTTAGATATCTTCGGGATCAAGTATCCAAGTTATCCTCCGATATTTGGTATTATCAGAAGAAGTCTGATAGATTGGTGAACGTAACCGTCCATAATGAAGTTTCCCTTGAATCTGCTCATAAATCGGATTTAGTGAAGCAGATGGCTTTGCTTCGTAAAGAATGTGACGAAGCCCTTAATTGGAAGGAGAGTCTCATTTTAAAGCAAAATGAGGATATTTCCCTAGTTGATAGACGCCTCTCAGCCCAAGAAATTATCCGCAAAAAGTTACATGCGGATTTCGAAAATGCATGTGCCTCTTTAGATAAGGTTACTGCAGAGCGTAACGTCTTGTCTTTTGAGGTATGTTCTCTTAAGAACAAACTTATTGAGGATGACTCTGCATCATCTTCCATGTCTCATGCATCTTTGATCAAGATGGTTGAAGAGTTAGAAAATGTTTATCGAGTTCTATCCTCAGAGAATGCTTCGCTCCGGATAGATGTTGATGACCTCCGGACTGAGCTTGATACCCTTGTGGAAGATCTTGAGGCCGCTGAGGTGGACCTTGCTGAGGCTCAGTGTAGTTTAGAAGAATCCCTTAACCACGCAGGAGGTATCCTAGGGTCCTTATATTCAAGTAGCATCCTTTGTATCTTTTGTTGTTTCCCCTTAGTCCTTACACCCTTCGTATTCGCAGGTCTCCTGGAGCAGCTGGTGGGTGCAAATGTTAAGATCAATCGTCTTGAAGGCCAAATATCTTCAATGGAGATGTCTCGCCAGTTTGATACTGCTGCTAAGTTCAAAGCTGAGGCTCTCCAGCAAGCTAACGATCAGCTCACTGCTCAGAAGACAGAGCTTCGTCAAAAGTCTGCTTCGGATTTGGTGGCTCAGTCTGCTCAGATGAAGGCGCAGTTTGAGAAGTCGGACATCGTTTATATTAATGATGCCTTTGCACAGGCCGAGCTCCAAGCTGAGGGTGTGGTCTTTCCTCGTCTCCCTTATCCCTGATCCCGTCTATCTTAACTGAACTCTTTGTTGTATGTTTCCCCCAACTGAGGGGCCTTTGTGTCGTCTCTTTTCCTTGAAACAATGTTTCCTGATGGTTTGAATCTTTGATATCTGCAACTTTTAAGACATGTTAGTCATATTTTGGTAACATTATTATTGTACCTATATTATTGTATGAATATTTTGTTTGTAGACACGTTGTGTCTAGATGTTTGCACGTTCAAGTCATCACTAGGTGCTAAGGTATGTTTAACCTTAGGTGGAACATTCATCGTCCTACCTAAATATTCTTTGCCCAGAAGGTACCGTGGTGGCGAGGGCTCCTACGTGGGCAATAGTTTTCCTGTAACCCTACGCATTCAGCGCGAAGGCTGCTTTACTTCGACAAGGTATCTCTATAGGGGATATCTTACTTTTTCTTATTGCCTCATGAATGGAGTTATCACTCCGAGGATCCGAGTATTGACATATGCGCAGTTATGTCTTGCCTTGTCTCATCGTCAATCCTGACGGAGGGTGTCTATTCTAACCCAATTTGTACACAATCAAAAATTGACTTTCTCTTAGCAAAAAGTTTCTTTCATTGATTAGTAAGGTTCATAATACCTTTGATCAGGGATATAACATGGTGGGATATTGACCGTTCCCTTCTTCTCTTGAGTGATCACCATTCTCTTACGGGTAGTACTTTTTTAGGTACATTGCATTCCAAGGGTGTTGTAGTACTTCACCTTTGAGGGTCCTTAGGTAGTATGACCCTTTTCCAGCGATGTCGTGTATGATGTAGGGTCCGTCCCATGTCGGATCTAGCTTGCCCCACTCCTTCTTTCTTTGATATGGTGATATCTGACCTAATACGTATTCTTCTACCACAAAGTTTCTAGGGATGACCTGTTTGTTGTATTCGCGAGCTAGCCTTCGTTGATAGTTTACCATCTTCTGCAAAGCCACTTCCCGCCTTTCTTCAAGATCATCGAGCTTTCCTAACATTAGGTCCGTTGTTAGGTTCTTTTCCCATGCCTCTGTTTTTGTTGTGGGAAGTATTATCTCTGTTGGGATGACAACTTCGGTTCCGTAGGTTAGCAGGAATGGAGTCTCTCCCGTGGCCGCCCTTCTTGTTGTTCGGTAGGCCCACAGGACATTGTGCAGTTGTTCACACCATCTTTTCTTGTATGTTCCTAGCTTTTTCTTCAATTTCATCGCTATTGTCTTGTTATTCGCCTCCGCTTTTCCATCGCTCTTAGGGTATATAGGAGTGGACTTGTTTTTCTGAATGTTTAAAGTATCGAACAACATATTTATGTTCTTTCCTTGCAACTGCTTGCCATTGTCAGAGACTGTGGCGGATGGTATCCCGAACCTGCATATGATTTGTTCAGACAAGAATTTAAAGACATCTGTGTACCTAATTCTTGCCAAAACCTTTGCTTCCGCCCACTTGGTAAGTTATCTTCTCTTCGAGGTTCCCTCTATCAAAGGTCCGACAATATCAACCCCCCACTTGACAAATGGCCAAGGGATGATGACTGAGTTGAGCTATGTTGATGGTGGTTTAATTTTCCTGGCAAAGCGTTGGCATCTCTCACAGCGCTTAGCCACGTTCTTTGAATCCTCGTCCATGCTTAGCCAGTAATATCCTTGCATTTTGGCTTTGACTGCCAAGGACCTTCTTCCGCTGTGATTACCAGCATATGCGTTGTGTATATCATGGAGTATCCTTCTTCCCTCAGTTTGTGAGAGGCACTGCATCAGGGGTTCAAGAAATGACCTTCTATACAGTATCCCATCACGTAGGTTGTACATTGCTGCTTTCGATTCGATCTTCTGAGCTTCCTTGACATCTGCTGGTAAGGTACCTTTGTCAAGGTATTAGTGAATTGGAATCCTCCAATCATCTTCCTCTTCGTCCTCGATGTATTCGTTGTCTTCGTCCGACCTATGTTGATCTTTGTCAGATCCTTCTACTTCGTTACTTGGATCTTCTTCGTCCTCTTTTCCTTTTTCAGCTTCCCTCATGGCTCGAGTTTGAACAACCATAGCCTCCTCGACTCCTGAGATTGGTCCTTCTATAGAAGGCTCATATACCCTTCCAATTTGCACGGAGGTGGTAGTTCTGTCCCTTAGCATTGATGATATGAATGCTAAGGCATGTGCATGTCTGTTATCTTTTTGACAGACATGTCTGAATGTAACGTTGTTAATTTTCGACGCATGCTCCTGTGCTAGCTTTAGGTATGAAGATAGTACCGGATCCAAAGTTTGATATTTGAGCTCGATTTGTCTAATGACTAACTGTGAGTCACTAGTCAAACGAACATATGACAAGCCTAGCTCCCGTGCCAAGCGTAGACCATGTATGGCCGCCTCGTATTCTGTGATGTTATTAGTGTATTGTTCGAATTCTAACCTGAACGCATAGATGAGTCGGTCTCCTGTAGGGGTTGTTATTAGAATCCCTATGCCTGCTGTAGATGGGGGAAAACGATTTGCTGGTTTTTAAGGAATTGAGGAGACGACCGTACGGAGGAGACTCCTCGAACCGAGCGAAATGTTAAACCTCACACAGATGCACCGCTGCAAAGGGGTGCTTTATATTCGAGAGATCAATCTGTAGTACTCCGGACTAAATCAAGACAATGACCGTTCCAGAGTAAATTCGGTCACAAGAGGGAGATGGGTTGATCTGTAGGAGGGAAGCTGATAAATGTGTGGAATCAATGGAAATCAAAGATTGTGGGTGTGTGAATTCTGAATATGATAAGCTCTAAGTGATTGAAATTGCTCAATTGAGAGTAGTTGCTCAATTGATGAGTTGATGATCTCGTGTTGTCAGTTTGACGTGAGATTGATGATACCGCTGATGCCGATCATGATTCAGATACTTATTTATATTGTTGGAATTGTAGACACCATGATTCCATGAAGTGTGACAGTTTATGGAATCAAGGAGTGGGGAAGTGGAGATCGTGTTTGAAACCAGTTACTCAACGTGTGGAGACTTGGTCGATTTTCCACCCACTACCTCGTGAATTTTTTCAACTAATTGCACGACTTGCTCACATTCCATCGTGTGTTTGAACACATGTGCCATAGACCGCCAGACCAAAACCCTAAGTGATATCCCCCCAAGTGACACGATTGACGTCTCGTGGTTTGTTAGTCAATTGATGACTTCGTGGTTTGATGGGACGATGAGTCCATGTAGTCGTTGAGTTGAACATGATGTTCTGAAACTCATGAATTGAACATGTCATGAGGCAGAGGTATAGTTCTTATGATGAAGTGAGCAAGTATTGCTCATATGGATCGTTGAATATTGATTGTTGAACCAATATTGAGCAAATATTCCTCATCTTAGCAAGTGCTGCTCATGTGATGAATTGTTGAATATTTGATCGTCTGAGCATGTGTTGCTCATCTGATGGATTTTTGGCAGCGTACCAAAAATATTAATTAGAATATTGGTCGTTGAACCGAGCATAATTAGTAAAATTAATGACCATGAGGTCGTCATAAAATTATTAAGGTTAGAATATGGAATGATGATCCTTGGATTCAGAAACCCTAATTTGATCGATTGATGATCAATTCATGGTTCGTCAGAATTTCAACCATGGGACGAAGGAGGGATTGACTACATGAGACCGTGGATTAACCATGTAGTGTCCATATGCTCACGTGAGCTAATACGAAGAACTCCTGAAGAGTTGACTATTTGTTGGTGAAAGAATGATTAAATGTTGGTTTAATCATTTATTCGAAAATGCTCGTCTGATCCTTAGGTGAGAAAACCTAATTAATTATGATGAGGCAAGGGACCGACCATGGAGTCATGAAAACCGTCCCTAGGTTGTACCGTTACCTCCTGACGATCACTTCATGAAAATCCAAAATGTTTGGGAGAGTTTTGGACCTAATACGAGCAATTGTGCAAATTAGGTCAAAACTGTGAAAATTGATGGGAGCGGCTTCCGTGAGCCAAAGAGCCAATCTTGGTCGGTCAAGATAGCATGCTCGTGTCCCCAAGGCGTCCGCGTCTCAGTCCTGAGAATTTTGATATTTTCTGGCGTGCAATTGAGCATCCATTTGAGAAAATATGCCCAAAATTAGGGTTTCGACGAAACTGAGGAAAAACACCATGAGATCATGAAAAATAATTATAAAATAAGGAATGAGGAGGCGTGGGACCCCGCTGTCAAGGCATGGTCGGCCGGTCGTGACCACGTCCCGTGGTGCCTTTTCCTTGATTTTATAATATTTTGATGATTTTATGAAAAATTCATGAATTTTGAGAAATTTGATGAATTTTGGGAGTTACCATGAATTGAAGGAGTTTTCATGAGTTCAAGGAAGAAAAAGTATTAAAATAATAAAACAAGGGCGTGTGGGACCGTGGAAGGCACGGCCGGCATGCTAGGGCCCTGTCCCACAAGTTTCCCTAATTTTATAATGATTTTATGAAAAATTCATGAATTTTTAGAAATTTGATGAATTTAAGGAGTTTCCATGAACTAAAGGAGTTTTCATGAGTTCAGGGAAGCAAAAAATATTAAAATAATAAAAACAAGGGCGTGTGGGACCGTGGAGGTCTGGCCGGTCGTCTTGGGCCCGGTCCCACGAGTTTTCATAATTTTTTAATATCTTTTAGGTATTTTTGATGATTTGAGGGAATTTTTCCTAATTTGAGAGAAATACCATGAAATCAAGGAATTTGATGAATTCAAGGAAAACTAATAATAAAATAATAAAATAAAGGGGCGTATGGGACCGGCTAGGGCATGGCCGGCCGGCCAAGGCCCGGTCCCACAAGTTTTCATAATTTATATTATTTTATTATTATTTGATGATTTGTGCAAAAATACCATGAAATCAAGGAGTTTTTTCATGAAATTAGAGAAATAATAATAATAATAATAAAATAATAAGGAACCGTGGGTGTGGGGCCGGTTGGGACCAAGGCATGGACGGTTGGCCAACGGTCACGCCCCACACTCCTTTCTTTAATTTTATATTATTTTTTATGGATTTATGGAAGTACCATGAAACCGAGGAGTTTCCTCGAGACGAAGGAGATTTGATAAAATGAGAGGATTTTCATCAAATCATGGAAAATAATAAAAATGCATTAAAAATATAAAACTGGCGTGGGATTGACCACGACACGGTCGATCGGTCGTGTGTCCATGCTCCCAGCATCCTGGTCAATATTTTTAATTATTTATTATTTTCTTCTCTATTTTGCATAGGTTCATCGTTTCGTTGTATTTTTGAAATACTCGTTCGTGCGGTGACTGTTAGTGTATCATCGTTGAACACACCTTCACCATTTGAATCGGGGCTTACTTAGAGGTAGCTTAGATTGTTGATTATTTATTACTAATTGTGGAATTCAGTGGAGAATAATTTACAAAACTGAGTAATAAGATGTTTATTATTAATTCATAGGATCAGCTGAGGATTCGACTACGAATTCAGAATAATAAAGTGGGCATTACCATTCCATGGAATCGTAGATTCGACCATTGAATCGGAGTAATTAAGGTTTATCTATTACCATTTATGAGACCAGTTGTGGATTCGATTATGAAATCGAAGTAATGAGATAATATAGTTATTGCTATTCTATGAGATCAAGTCATGGATTCGATCATAGAATCAGAACAATTGTTATTGTCATTCCATGGGACCAGTCGTGGATTCGACCATGGAATAGGAGCGATTGCAATTAGGAATAATTAACTTTGTGGCTCTATACTAGCAGAGCAAGCTGTCTAGGAGCATTAATTATCCTGATACGAGCTTGCCGGTAATTCATATCCTTTATATAGTCAGGGTAAACTTGTTGTTTGTTCCTGAAGACGTCATCGCTCTATACTAGCAGAGCAAGCTGTCTAGGAGCCGTCCATCTCGTGATGCTATATAGAAATAATCACTGAAAGTATTAAGTATTCATGAGATATGCCGTTGTCCAGTCGTGAGACTACATATCTACATGTACTCTGAGAGAAAGTACTCTCCGTTGAGAATTCGATGAGAGACTCGTGTCTCGATACTCACGTATGATTGCTGAATCAGATCTTCGTATAATTATGAGTTTACAAATTTAGCCTTTGTCAAAAATCCACCATCTACATTAAGTCCCCTGCTTACTGAAGAAAGTTGTGCTCCTCAGTCAGCATTAAATGGTGATTTTCTGGCCATAAATAATAATACCAGTAATTGAACTTAGTCGTAAGTTGAGATGTTACCGGATTTAGAGAGCATGAGCAAACCACGACTTGATGAAGGCTTCAATGTCATGATTGGAGCATCATTTGATGAGCATAAATTGGTGTTGAACCGCTGGTTTGGATGACGAGTCCGTGGTCGGTTAGGATTCACGGGTCGGGCCCAATAAGGAAATCCTTGTGAAATTAGGTTTTGGAAATAAAATTTGGTATAAAAGGAATTAATCCTTTTTTTTATTTATCCTTCACCAATGGCCAGCACCATCATCAACTCTCCCTCATCTTCACGTCAGCAGCGAGTGGAGGACTTTCCCGCCGGAGCCGATCGTCGCCGCCACCGTCCGGCCGGCGCCGACCAGGTGAGATTTTTTTTTTTTTTTTGATGTTTGCTGTTGTTTACATGAATTTCATGAAGTGATCATGTTAAAATCATATACATGTGTATACAATTGATGTGAGTTTTATGAAAAACCCCTGGTTTTTGTAAACGTATGTTCGTTCGATCGTTAGTTTTGCAAACTAACTATAATCCCTGATTTAGGAGAGATTTTTTTTTTTAATATGAACCTAGGTCCAGTGATAAAACTTAGTGTATGAGATTTCATGTATACCAAGGTTTTCATCATAAAAGAAGTGAATTTTCATGAAATTGGAAAAATCCTTCGTTTTAGAGACAAATAATGATGACACGAAGGAAAATATGTATGATGAACTTGTGTCCAGTGATAAAAATTTTCTTATGAGCTTTCATGTAAATACAAAACTTTATCATATGTATGAGATGTGAGCTTTCACAATATTTTTTGAAATAAACCTTCGTTTTAAAGATAAATAACGACGATACGAAGGAAAAATATTTATATATATATATATATATATATATATATATATATATATATATATATATATATATATATATATATGCAGCCGTGACATATATTGTTCAAAATATGATGATATATTTTATTTTCATGAGTTTGTTTTCAGTAAATAAAATCCTTGAGAGTTTATGTATGCAAGTTGCATTAATTGTTGTTTTTTCGAAAAATCAGAAACGTGGGTTTTGAGGAACCTTCGAAGATAGACAATATATTTATGATGAAATATTTTATTGTTGTAAACTTCATAGGTCAGTTGTGTGAATGTTCACATTATGAAAATTGTGTCCGTGATTTTATGAAAAATCAGTTTTGAAATTAACAAAGTTTCGTTCGTTTTTGTAGTTTTCGAAGAGACGAACGATTTTGAGGTGTTAACTCTAGTATTACTATCACCATTGTTAGTGGAAGTATAAAAGGTAAGAGTTAAGAGTTACCATTTTTTGCTTGTATTTCCTTGATTTATATCTGGACGGCATACTGAAGTAGAATGTAGTGTGAACCTTTTCAGCTACTTAGCAAAGATGTCCAATTCCCAAGCTGACGACGTCTCGAGGGAAGATATGTGCGTTGATGATGGTATCTCCAGAGATGAGACATGCATGGATGAAACTTCCGTTGGGGGAGACGAAGACGAAATCCATGGGATTAAGAATGTCCCGAACATAGATGATGCATTCTTTGAAAAAGATATCCCAGGAGCTGAGCAACATTTGAAATCCCCAGTGTATCGTCTTTTGATAGAAGTTGGTGACTCCTAAGACAGTGATTCGATTTTGTCTTGAACGAGGGGTCTTCGCCTCATCAATCATAGAGTTTAAGCTTTCTCGACGACCTTTGGAGAAATTTGCCGGCTGGGCGAGGCATATGTTGGGTTTTCCTCATGTGAGGACTATGCTCGACCAAGCGCAGGTGACGAGAGTTATTCAAGCTTCTGGAGAGTTGTTCATTTATCATGACGCAAGTGGTATTGTGGCTCTGTTTTCTCGCTGGTGCATTCCCACTCACACTTTCATATGTAGATGGGGAGAGTTTACCATTACCTTGGAAGACGTGGCGGCTCTGATGCATCTCCCGATCACGGGCAATCTTCCTGGGGATCTTTCAGATGAGGAGACCGTCGTTTCTCATGTCTTGACAACTGCAATGGAGAAAGCGAATAAGGCTGGTAGTAAAGGATGCTATGCTTCCTGGTTGACACACCGGTGGCCCAAAGACGAGGTTTCTGATAAACCCATCGACGGTATGTTACCCATTGCTGCTTTCTTATGTTTATGGTTGTCCAGAGACGTTTTTGAAGACAGTGGAAACTTGTTGAAGCCTTTTGTGATTCCCTTTGCTATTAAGATGGCTCAACGTGAGCAACTTCCGATAGGTAGTTTATTCTTAGGCTCCTTGTATTACAACCTGGACTCCTTGATTATAGACTCCAGTGTGTCGAACGGCTCTATGAAGATTGATTGTTATGCCAACACGATGTTTCTTCAAGCTTTGATGTGGGAGCATTTTAAGAATTATGCACCTACTCCGAGTAATGTTCTGCGAGGACCGAATACTGATGCGCGCCATACTTTCTCTGAGAAAGATAATGCTAGGATCATGCGTTGGTCCACCAAGCAGCCTCGTTCTAAAATATGTTTTATTGATGTGTTAGATGAAGAATCTGAGTTCAATTTTCGCCCGTGGGTGTCAGTTCCTGATTATGTTTCTCATCCAGTGACTTTCAATACTGGAGAAGGCACTAGTTTGACGTCTGGTGTACATCTGAGTGATGGCAAAAGATCTTTCATGTTGAGTTGCACTCCTTGTCATTTGCTATCAGTCACGTTTGGAGAGCTTTCAGTGGAGGAGTACAATATTGACAGAGCAGCTCGACAAATGGGTATGAATCAGTGTGTTCCAACCATACGGAGAAGGAAGCCATCAGTTGAGCAACTCAGGACTCATTTGGATCATACTCACGTGGAAGGGAGTAGCTACTGGTTTCCTGGTTCTGATAGATTCGCCTATGTAACCCCAGGTTATGTAGAATTCTGGGACCAGCAACTTGGGCGTTTGCGTGGCTTTGTAAGATTCCCCAGACCTCCATTCAAGGATCTTCCTTCGGCTGAGATGATTTCCATTCGACCAAGATTGAAGTATCTTTCTGGTGATAAACGAAAGTCGTCTCCAGGATGCTCTCAGGTATGTTTCTTCATATAATCTTCACGAAAATATAAGAACTGTATTATGATTATATTACTGGATTTCACCACAGGACGGTCGTAATATACGACCTCGAATCGGTGTAGATTTCTCAGAGACTGAGGAGGTTATTCATGGCGGAGAAGGAAGGCATAAAGGTTATAAGCTGTTACCTAATACCGTAAAGTCCTCAGTTGGTGCTTTGGTGAGTTCCCAATATTTCTCACGGTGACTTTCATTACTATTAGTATTAGAATCATGAAGACAACGTTGTTAATTTTGTTGCACAATTTTACTCCATCAAGTCTTGAAGGTCTTCAATTTTCTGCTACTGAAAAAGCAATTGCTGATTTGAGTGACGAGGAAACTGTAAGTATTTCTTCACATGTTCAAATGTAGTGCTTCATGGATGAAAATATTGATTGTAAAGGACGTGTACAGGAGGATGTCGTCATGGAGATGGAGAATTCTGGAACTCAATCATCCTCTGGGAAGGGGAATGGAGGTAATTCCCAAGATTCGGAGCCGGATGGAAGTGATGTTCCTCTTGTCGTTGATGTGGACAATTCCAACCCCTTGGACACTTTGGAGACTCCTCAAGTAAGTATATATCCTGTATATTCTTCATAGAAGTATGAAAGTGCTGACTTGTGAATGAATGAATGAATGAATGAGAACCCATGTGAATATATGAAAACTTAGTCGAACTTCATTGTCAGAAAATTCAGAACCCAGCTTTTAGTAAAAACGCTGTAGAATCTTCGTCCGGAGTCGGATTTTAATGATATGCATGTGCAAATTCAAGCCCGGAAAATTTCCAAAGCTTGAAAAAGGCGAAATAGTAAACTTTCAGGAGACTTCCAGAACTTTTTCAGGTTGCGCATCACTTGATATTTTGGCCACATCAACCCGCTCGTTCATCGGATTGTCATGAAATTTTGACACGTCATAGAGGACATCCGTGCAAAGAGAGTGGCATCATCCTCAGATTTCTTGTAGATTGCTCCCAGTCCGTCTCTTAGTACAGGGAAGAGTTTAGTTTCTTCAGACAGACTCATCGTAAAACATGTTTTCATGACTTTCATGTTATTTGCTCGTGTCTTGAATGTAGTATGATGAACTTTGATAATATTTCCTTGCGGGTATACTGTGTTTAATAATATCCTTTGGCTTCGTGACTCTAACCTCATGTAATCTTCGTATTAGGTGCTAAATACCGAAGTTGAGAATACTGGAGCCAATGATGATAACTCTAACCCTTCCGAAATTATTGATGAAGAGACGACCATCCCTGCACTTCGAGGCCATGAGAAGGTCGCTGCTGATGTTATGGAAAGCCAGATGGTTGTTGCCTCAGTGATAGAAGAAACCGAGATAGCAGTGGAGAATACCGAAAGAACTGTCGCTTTGGTCGTGGAAGTCGCTCCAGTGATTGAGAACCGTATAATAGTGTATGAATATCCAACTGCATGGGTTGCTTTCGATCCTCCCTTTAACACTTCACTCCTGTATCATGAACTGGTTGGTGGATTTAGCGTTCCCATTGGATATGCACGTTTGTACGAGACGATATGGAAGAAGTTCGGCCACATGATCGTTGACAGGAACCCTGGGCGTGCTTATGATTTAACCATGCAAGTAGGCGTTATCTTGCGTGTCGTGAGTGATATGCATATGAGACCCAGGAATACCATGACTCCAGATATACTCTTTGATTGGGAGTTGAACTTGGAGAATTCAGAAAGACTTGGCCTCAACGTGAAATGGCTTCGTAAGCAAATAAACGTTATCAAGGATTCATGTGAGAAGAACATATCCTTTCCAAACGATGCTGTGAAGGAGAATGAGGACAAGATTGCCAAGCTGACCGAGGAGTTGAACAAGGAGAGGGCGGTTTTGCAAATCTTGAAGGATGCTGATGAGCGAAAGCCTTTTCTTGCTGATTTCTTGAACTTCTGAACTTCTGAGAGATGTGAGGTTTATACTTGGGTTTTGATTATTTAGATGGTTTTGGATTGACGGATGGTTAAGGATTTTCTTGTAGATTTGATAGAGATTTTCTTTTATGAAATATGAACTGAATTTTGATAAATTGCTGAATTCAAATACTGATTGCAAGTATTGCAAATGTTTTGGAGGAATTGAAATACAAATGAAAGAAAATCCTAAGTGTTAAATCCCAGCGCCACGAGTTCTTCAAACGCCCAATACCTTAAATATCCAATAATTTCAGATAAACGCCTTGAGCCAATTTTCGTGAATTACTGGTAGGGTTCTGCCATCTATGTTAGTCAATTTATAGTATCCTCCGGCCATGGACTCAGCGACCATGAATGGTCCTTCCCAATTGGAGTTCCTTGTAGAATGAAGACCGCGCTGAACTGCTTTGAGAACCAGGTCTCCTTCATGAAACTTTTTGGGATTGGTCGATCGCGCCTTGAATATCTTCCGTTGATTTGGAATTCCTTGTTTGATGGAATTCCTTGATTATGCCTCGTATGGGCACTCGCGCGGAAGAGAGTATCCAGCATAGTGTTGATCATGCTTAGCCAAGTCTTCAGTAATAAACCTCTCGATGGAGTGACCGATTTGAAGAAGTTCTGAACCCAACCATTGAGTGTAATATTGCTGAGGTGAAGTTACCCACTCGTAGCTTTTGATGACTGCTAAATTATTCATGGGGAGAAGTCCCTGGACCATAGTAGCGTATTTCAACATTGGTAATATTGGAGCAAGAGGAGGAATAAGACTTGCCTGAGATCGAAACCTTCTGACAAAGGTGTGTGGATTATCTCCAAGTTCCTGCGTAAGTCCCATCAGAGTTTTTACTTCTTCCAGATGCTCAAATGGTGGTGCGTCCTCTGCTTCGTCTTCCGACTCGGAATCCTTGTCGATGACAGGATGTGTTGAAGGCATCGTTGTCCTTTCAGCATGAATCCAAGTTCTCCCAAGGACCATGTCGTATCCAGGGTCTTCCCGGATTATGAAAAACTTTGGCCTTAGTGCAGATCGATCTTTCCGTAACTTTGAGGGTGATGAAGCCGTATGCGTTTCTGGAGATTCCTTCGTGGTCCCTGATTGCTATGGGAGCGTGGGTGGCTTCACGTCGAGTAATACCAGCAGCTCTGAGAGTTTTCAAAGGGATGATGTTGATGGCGGTACCAACATCGATGAACGCCCTCTAGAACTCATTTCCTTTAATGTGCACTTTGGTGAACAATCCTCAGTCATACATTTTTATGTCGGTGGATGAAGGTCCGGTGGTAGTCTCTTGGCTCAGCGGACGTATTCCGAACACGATGTGGTTTAGTGCAGCAAACATGTCTTTCCTTTGAGCTTTCGAAAGATACAACAGCTCACAGACATGTTCGATCAGAGATTGGACCGTTTCCTTGACAGGAGGTTCGGAGATGGTAAAAGTTCTGACTGGGAGGGGGTTTTTGTGCACCCCCTCAGTCCCCAGGTTGAGCTCTCCTGATTCGATCTTTTCTTTGAATATGCGCTTCAAAATTTTGCAATCACTCGTGGGATGGCTGACGTATCTATGGAAGCGACAATACCGAGGATTTTCCATGGCCTCTTCAGTTGGTTCCTTCTTGACATAAGGCAATTTGATTGCTCCATCTTGAATCCAGGCATCGAGTAGTTCATTAACTTCTTCCATTGAACAGGGAAAATCAGGTGCTTCTGGATCTTCCGTATGCTGAATAGGGATTTTCGAATTCTCCTTCTTGTGTGCCTTTGAAGGGGTGGAGGAAGTCTGCTTGTGTTGTGATTCTGCTTTTCGCTTACTCCCTTCCGCGATAGCATTTGTTGAAAGTTACAGGTTATATTGCTTGTTGATCAGACGCCTGCTTCCTCGAGTGTCTTTTGAATCTTCGGTCTTTGTAGACTTTGCTCTTTCCAGAAGAGCGGGTGCAGTGGTTGCCGACCTCTTCGTAGCTTCGTGAAGCTCTGAGAAAGTCTGAAATCGAAGGTTTTCTAACAAGGCCCTGTAGACCGGGAGCATGCCATTGATGCACAAGTCCACCAGTTGTTGTTCCGTGACGTTTGGGTCATGACAATCCAGGGCTTGGACTCTGAACCTCTTCACATAATCATTGGGATTTTCACTGACCCTTTGAAACATTCTTCCAAGGTAGGAGAGGGTGACTTGTTCTGACACGAAGAAGTATTTCCTGTAAAATGCGTTAACCATTTATCCCCAATTGTTGATGGTCCCTGGTGTGATGTTGTTATACCAGGTGTATGCCCTGCCTTTCAGAGATTTCGAGAATCCCTTGATACGGACGACATGATTCTGTTCATGTTCTCCCAAGTCTTCGAGGAAATGAGAGACATGTTCCCGAGCATTGCCAGTTCCATCATACAAGGTGAAAGTTGGAGAAACGTAACCATTGGGGAGTGGAATCTTCTGTGTAGTGGCAGGATAAGGAGGTTTATGACGATGGTCATGCGATGTCTTGCCTTTTCCATGGTTCTCTAAGAGGTGCTCCATATCCTCGCGAGTGATGAAATTTGGTGATCCCTTCGCTGATGAGTTGTCTGTAGCAGTTTTGTGGACTTCGTCGTCTTCTACTGTATGGATTGGAATTACTTCAGGACCGTCGTCCGAGGATTTCTCCTTCTCCTTTACCTTCTCTTGAGTCTTCTCTGACATCTTGTCAGTAAGAGTTTTGAGATAATTACACAGCTCCTTCTGTGTAGCATCCATGTCAGTCTGGTTCTTTCCAAGAGTCTCTTGCGCTTTGATAAGATCAACAATGGTAGGCGATGGACCTCTTCTGACTTCTTCAGGGTGTCGTCCGGACAGTGGATGACCTTCGGCGTGAGGAGGAGTAGTGTCACCACCATCAGTGTTGGAGGTCGGAATTGTCTCCGGGATAATCTGATTGTTGTTGTTGCTAGTGCTAGCACGGTTTGTGTTAGGATTCGTAACTGAACTTGACCTGAGATCAACCATCTTGTTAAATTGTGAGATTGCAACCGAGAGAATGATCTCCCACTGTGGTCGCCAATCTGTAGATGGGAAAAAACAATTTGCGGGTTTTTAAGGAATTGAGGAGACGACCGTACGGAGGAGACTCCTCAAACCGAGCGAAATGTTAAACCTCACACAGATGCACCGCTGCAAAGGGGGTGCTTTAGATTCGAGATATCAATCTGTAGTACTCCGGCCTAAATCAAGACAATGACCGTTCCAGAGTAAATTCGGTCACAAGAGGGAGATGGGTTGATCTGTAGGATTGTGGGTGTGTGAATTCTGAATATGATAAGCTCTAAGTGATTGAAATTGCTCAATTGAGAGTAGTTGCTCAATTGATGAGTTGATGATCTCGTGTTGTCAGTTTGACGTGAGATTGATGATACCGCTGATGCCGATCATGATTCAGAGACTTATTTATATTGCTGGAATTGTAGACACCATGATTCCATGAAGTGTGACAGTTTATGGAATCAAGGAGTGGGGAAGTGGAGATCGTGTTTGAAACCAGTTACTCAACGTGTGGATACTTGGTCGATTTTCCACCCACTACCTCGTGAATTTCTTCAACTGATTGCACGACTTGCTCACATTCCATCGTGTGTTTGAACACATGTGACATAGACCGCCAGACCAAAACCCTAAGTGATATCCCCCCAAGTGACACGATTGACGTCTCGTGGTTTGTTAGTCAATTGATGACTTCGTGGTTTGATGGGACGATGAGTCCATGTAGTCGTTGAGTTGAACATGATGTTCTGAAACTCATGAATTGAACATGTCATGAGGCAGAGGTATAGTTCTTATGATGAAGTGAGCAAGTATTGCTCATATGGATCGTTGAATATTGATTGTTGAACCAATATTGAGCAAATATTCCTCATCTGAGCAAGTGCTGCTCATGTGATGAATTGTTGAATATTTGATCGTCTGAGCATGTGTTGCTCATCTGATGGATTATTGGCAGCGTACCAAAAATATTAATTAGAATATTGGTCGTTGAACCGAGCATAATTAATAAAATTAATGACCATGAGGTCGTCATAAAATTATTAAGGTTAGAATCTGGAATGATGATCCTTGGATTCAAAAACCCTAATTTGATCGATTGATGATCAATTCATGGTTCGTCAGAATTTCAACCATGGGACGAAGGAGGGATTGACTACATGGGACCGTGGATCAACCATGTAGTGTCCATATGCTCACGTGAGAAAATACGAAGAACTCCTGAAGAGTTGACTATTTGTTGGTGAAAGAATGATTAAATATTGGTTTAATCATTTATTCGAAAATGCTCGTCTGAGCCATAGGTGAGAAAACCTAATTAATTATGACGAGGCGAGGGACCGACCACGGAGTCATGAAAACCAGCCCTGGGTTGTCCAGTGACCGCCTGACGATCACTTCATGAAAATCCAAAGTGTTTGGGAGAGTTTTAGACCTAATTCAAGCAATTGTGCAAATTAGGTCAAAACTGTGAAAATTGATGGGACCGGCTTCCGTGATCCAAAGAGCCAATCTTGGTCGGTCAAGATAGCGTGATCGTGTCCCCAAGGCGTCCGCGTCTCAGTCCTGAGAATTTTGATATTTTCTGGCGTGCAATTGAGCATCCATTTGAGAAAATATGCCCAAAATTAGGGTTTCGACGAAACTGAGGAAAAACACCATGAGATGATGAAAAATAATTATAAAATAAGGAATGAGGAGGCGTGGGACCGCCGTGGTCAAGGCATGGTCGGCCGGTCGTGACCACGTCCCGTGGTGCCTTTTCCTTAATTTTATAATATTTTGATGATTTTATGAAAAATTCATGAATTTTGAGAAATTTGATGAATTTTGGGAGTTACCATGAATTGAAGGAGTTTTCATGAGTTCAAGGAAGCAAAAATATTAAAATAATAAAACAAGGGCGTGTGGGACCGTGGAAGGCACGACCGGCATGCTAGGGCCCGGTCCCACAAGTTTCCCTAATTTTATAATGATTTTATGAAAAATTCATGAATTTTGAGAAATTTGATGAATTTAAGGAGTTTCCATGAACTAAAGGAGTTTTCATGAGTTCAGTGAAGCAAAAAATATTAAAATAATAAAAACAAGGGCGTGTGGGACCGTGGAGGTCTGGCCGGCCGGCTTGGGCCCGGTCCCACGAGTTTTCATATTTTTTTAATATTTTTTAGGTATTTTTGATGATTTGAGGGAATTTTTCCTAATTTGAGAGAAATACCATGAAATCAAGGAATTTGATGAATTCAAGAAAAACTAATAATAAAATAATAAAATAAAGGGGCGTATGGGACCGGCTAGGGCATGGCCGGCCGGCCAAGGCCCGGTCCCACAAGTTTTCATAATTTATATTATTTTATTATTATTTGATGATTTGTGCAAAAATACCATGAAATCAAGGAGTTTTTTCATGAAATTAGAGAAATAATAATAATAATAATAAAATAATAAGGAACCGTGGGTGTGGGGCCGGTTGGGACCAAGGCATGGACGGTTGGCCAACGGTCACGCCCCACACTCCTTTCTTTAATTTTATATTATTTTTTTATGGATTTATGGAAGTACCATGAAACCGAGGAGTTTCCTCAAGACGAAGGAGATTTGATAAAATGAGAGGATTTTCATCAAATCATGGAAAATAATAAAAATGTATTAAAAATATAAAACTGGCGTGGGATTGACCAGACACGGTCGGTCGGTCGTGTGTCCGTGCTCCCAGCACCCTGGTCAATATTTTTAATTATTTATTATTTTCTTCTCTATTTTGCATAGGTTCATCGTTTCGTTGTATTTTTGAAATACTCGTTCGTGCGGCGACTGTTAGTGTATCATCGTTGAATACACCTTCACCATTTGAATAGGGGCTTACTTAGTGGTAGCTCAGATTGTTGATTATTTATTACTAATTGTGGAATTCAGTGGAGAATAATCCACAAAACTGAGTAATAAGATGTTTATTATTAATTCATAGGATCAGCTGAGGATTCGACTACGAATTCAGAATAATAAAGTGGGCATTACCATTCCATGGGATCGTAGATTCGACCATAGAATCGGAGTAATTAAGGTTTATCTATTACCATTTATGTGACCAGTTGTGGATTCGATTATGAAATCGGAGTAATGAGATAATATAATTATTGCTATTCTATGAGATCAAGTCATGGATTCGATCATAGAATCAGAACAATTGTTATTGTCATTCCATGGGACCAGTCGTGGATTCGAACATGGAATAGGAGCGATTGCAATTAGGAATAATTAACTTTGTGGCTCTATACTAGCAGAGCAAGCTGTCTAGGAGCATTAATTATCCTGATACGAGCTTGCCGGTAAGTCATATCCTTTATATAGTCAGGGTAAACTTGTTGTTTGTTCCTTAAGACGTCATCGCTCTATACTAGCAGAGCAAGCTGTCTAGGAGCCGTCCATCTCGTGATGCTATATAAAAATAATCACTGAAAGTATTCAGTATTCATGAGATATGCCGTTGTCCAGTCGTGAGACTACATATCTACATGTACTCTGAGAGAAAGTACTATCCGTTGAGAATTCGATGAGAGACCCGTGTCTCGATACTCACGTATGATTGCTGAATCAGAGCTTCGTATAATTATGAGTTTACGAATTTATCCTTTGTCGAAAATCCACCATCTACACCTGCGCCTTCTCCATTGGAGGATCCATCTACGAATATCTCTCACCTTCGTGAATTCTGAGGTTCCAAGAGGTCTTCTGGTTCTTTCTTGTCTTCCTCTATTCCTGGGATGTCATCTATCTCCGCTTCGTCGTTGAGAGGTAGGTCCGCTAGGAAGTCTGGTAAGATTTGTGATTTCTCAGCCTTCCTAGTTTCGAAGATTATGTGGAACTGTTTGATCATGGCATTCCACTTTGCCACATTTCCAATTTTCTCCGTGTTGTCAAGGATTTGACTTATTTGAGCCTTTGTGAAGACTTGGATGGTATGTGCGTCGAATATATCCTTAGTTTCTGTGTTGCCACTACTAAGGCATATATGAGCTACTCCACCTTGGTATAATTACGCTCCGCTGAACTGAGTGTTTTACTGATGTAGTATATGGGCTTCTCTCCTTGTCCTTGGTCCCGTACCAATACTACGCTCACAGCGTAGCTTGTTGCTTCTAAGTACAAGGTGAGAATTTCACCTGGCTCCGGCTTCTGTAAAATAGGTACCGAAGTCAAATATTCTTTAATTTTTTGGAAGGCTTGCTCGTACTCCGTGTTCCATGTGAACCTGCTTCCCTTCCTTAGTGTATCAAAAAATGCTTTGCATTTGTCTGACGATCTTGCTATGAATCTTCCCATGGAAGCTAAGATTCCATTTAGATTTTGTACTCCTTTTAGTGTCTGTGGAGATGGCATTTCCATTATTGCACGGACCCTTTCCGGATCCACTTCTATTCCTCGCTTAGTTACCAAGTATCCTAGGAATTTTCCTGAGGTTACTCCAAACGTGCATTTCTCCGGGTTTACCTTCATGTGAAAACTTCTCATGGCTTCGAATATTTCCCTTAGGTATGATAGATGGTGTTTCGCTTCTTTACTCTTGACAAGCATATCGTCCACGTAGACCTCCATTATCCTGCCTATTCATGGTTTAAATATTTTGTCTACCAATCGCTGGTATGTTACCCCCGTGTTCTTTAGTCCAAAAGGCATCCTTGTATAGCAATACAAGCCTCGTGGGGTAAAGAACGCAGTATGCTCATGGTCTTCTTCTGCAAGGGCGATTTGGTTGTAACCTGAGTATCCATCCATGAAGGATAGGCTCTGGTGTCCTTCAGTTGCATTGACTAGTTGGTCAATGTTTGGCAGCGGGTAGCTGTCTTTGGGGCAGGCTTTGTTGAGATTGTTAAAGTCGATGCATATGTGTACACCTCCGTTCTTCTTGGGTACGATCACCATGTTGGATATCCACGTCGGATACTTGACTTCTCATATGAATCCTGCGGTTAGTAGCTTTTGTAACTCTTTTTCTACCGCTTCATGGTTGATGTCTGCCACCTTACGGATGCGCTGATGAAGGGTGGTATTTCTGGTTTGAGCCGAAGGTGGTGGGAGACCAAATTCGGGTCAATTACAGGTATGTCTTCCATTGACCATGCAAAGACATCTGCGCAGTCCCTTGGTAGCCTTTGTAGTTGCATCTCCTCTTCCTCTTCAAGTGAAGTTCCAATGTTGACCATCTTTGGTTCCACCTCCGTTCCGATGTTGATTTTCTTTGTTGGTTCCACCGGTGAGAAGGTTTGCTTCAGAGGACGTTGAGGAGTGCTTTTCTGTAATTGTCATTTGGCAGAGACGTTTTTCCCTGGAGTGGCAGAGGTGCTTGTCTCCGGAACTGAGGTGGCTTCGGGTACTGAGAGGGCTCTGTCCTTCACTTCTTTAGTGTTTGCCTTTCGTCTTTTTCTTTCGTACTACTGGGCGGCAACTCTTTCTTCGTTGAGTCTGACCTCTGCTAGATTGCATAGCCTTGCATTTTGCTGGTCACCCTTGATTTCCATTTCACCCATGGGTATAGGGAATCGAAGGTACTGATGATATGTCGAAGCTGTTCCTCGTAATCTATGGACCCATAGCCTTCCCATGATTACATTGTAGGGCGAAGGTGCCTCCATCACACAGAACCTTGTATTTGTTACTAAGGGTCCTGCACGTACTTGCAAGACGATTTCTCCTTTTGGTCTAGAGACTGCTCCATTGAAACCGTATATTGTGCAAGTGGAAGAGTCCTTCTGCTCCACTGTCAAACCCATGCGTAGGTAGTGTTCGTAAAAAAATGCAGTTAACGAGCTGCCCCCGTCAACGAGGACCTTCGTGACGTTCCATCCATGTATTGGAAGAGTGATCACAAGTGGATCATTGTGCATCTCGACCTCCTGATTGACGTATTTTGTTGAGAATGTTAATGGCGTGGCCATCCTGTCTGTGTATTGCATCAATGTCTCCGGGGTTCTGATAGCTAATGCAAATAGCCTATCTAACCCTGCCTTTTTTGACTTGTTGTACATGTATGTCTCCAAGAACACCGTAGATAATTGCTCAAAGGAGTCAATTGAGTTTGCTGGTAAATTGTCATACCATGCCAATGCTGATCCCGTCAAGCTTGCCGGGAAGTACCTACAAAGTACTACCTCGTCTATTTCCAAATGGGCAAGGACACGAGTGTAGTACCGTAGGTGGGCTGCGGGATTGGATGTACCGTTGTATGCTTGAAATGTAGGCACAGGGCATTCCGGGGGGGATGGGTTCCCTCAAAACGCGAAAAGACAACGGAGATGTTGTCGCTTCTTGTAGTACCTCTTCTAGTCTTGCGCCTGCGTGACCTGTTTTAGTCCTTGTATCTCCTTCCGCATTTTTTCCATTTGCTCTATAACCATGCTCACGTTGTGAGCATCTCTGGAAAATTTCTCGTCGTAGTAGGACTGAGAGGGCTTGTATGTTGGATCTGTCTCATCTGGATCACGACGTGTTCTTCTGGCTCCCCCTGTTGGGTTAGCCTTTGGTGGGTTGAGATTCACCATTCGTCTTCCTGAGATAGCTCCGTTTTCACGCCTCTTTAGCGGAGGGTGAGTTTGGGAACCTTCGATTTGCACGTCTAGCATGTCCTTTAGGTTATGGTTTTCCTGAGCCATCACGTGTATTGCATCCTCATGCTTCTTGTTTCGTAGTAGCAAAGCTGTTACTTGTGCTGCTATTTGCTCTTCGTTGTGGATTCCACCACCCTGAGGAGTGCTGTCGGCCGGATCCTCAGAGTTAGTCATTCCTTCTTCTATGATCGGTGCGTCTGGATCTATCTGGATTGGAGTTAGGTTTCCCAACCCTGGTCCTGTAGGAACTAAGGCTCTGAGTAACCCTGCGTTGGCCGCAGGTGGCTGCGTGATATTGGGATGCTCCGGTAACGGCATGTCGTAAAGTGGTTGAGCTCCTGATATTTTCCCCATCCCTTCAGCAGGAATAGGTGGTTTGTTAGCAATCGTCCTTCGTGCTATTTCACTTTGTCCGTCCTCTGCTTCCGTTCGTTGATTTGCTTGAGATGACTTTTGAGATCTTCCTCGTATGACTGCTGGTCGTGAGCTTGTTTCTGCATGCCTTCGGCTTTTGCTATCCTGTAGTCACAGAAAAAACGACAAAAATCTGTTACTTGGGTGCCTTCGTCAAAAGTGGAAATTAATGCTCTGACACAGAAGACGGCTAAGCAGCTCTATCAGAAAAAGGATTGAAATGACGTTTGGAAAAACGGGTATTAAATTTTTATGACACCCTTGGAAGAAAAAACCTTAAACGTTGAAAACCAATAAAAAAAAGGGTGTCAGATCTTCCCACAGAACAGGGTTATTAAATGCTTTAGAAGATATTTTTTCCTTACACCTTTACTGAGATTCCTCTGCAGTCTGACGTACTCAGATCTAAAGGATGCTTTGTCGGAAAAGTTGTTTTAGTACAAAACAAAAGTTTTAGCGTTTTGTGAGTGGTTTTTTGTTTTTATTTTTGAAAATTTGTGTAGATCTGTGAGATTGCTAGTCTTTAGAGGCTATGAACTCAAAGAACTTGCGAAAACAACGGACAAACCCATCACTAGAAAGTGAGATTCATCGTTTTTGAGCTCAGATCTCTTCGTTTAAAAAAGATGCATAAAAATAAATGACGAAATATAAAAACTCAAGATGGTGAGAAAAACCTTCTAGCGCCAAACTGTGGCTACTCGTATTCCCGTAGTCTACGTAATGTGTACAGCTCAGAGAATCAGATACTAAGTAGTATTGATGCCTCTGTTGAACTGATAATGTTAAGTAGTAAAGGGTACTCAAAATCACAATAACAACTAAGAATACAAAGACAGTATAAAATTTGCTAAGTTATCATGAGACACAAGAGATTACGTGGTTCGACTTTCGTCTACGTCCACGGGATAATGAGTGATTGTTTTGTATTAAGTTATGGTAGTTACAAAGATCTTAAATGCTTCCCAAAGTAATAGAGAGAACCCAAGTTGAAGTAAATATTTAAGTTCTAAACATTAAAGAGGTATAAGCTTAAGACTAGATTTTCTCTCCTAGATGTTGAATGCCCTTAGTTTGTTGGTGAGGTTTGGTATTTGTATCCCCTTCTGCTCCAAGTATATCTTTGGTGCCTCTGGGTCCATCGTTTCCTGATATACCTTCAGTACATATGGTATCTTCGTTCGCCGCGTGATTTCTCCAGTCGAACTCTGCCACCTCAGGTGACCCATGTTCCTTCGGGAACTCCCCAACCTCAGTACAGATTGTACCTTCGTTCACCGCCATCCTCTGCCAATCTGGTACAACCACATCATCTCTCCACGTGCCTTGATTATGCATGTAGATAAGAGATTTGTGCATTTAATGCTGATTAGATATGTCATCTACCTCTGTCCCTTCGCCAGCTGCTCTTCCATAGACTAGGCTTTTACTTCTTTCATCTTAGCCATCGAGACATCCTTTCTTAGGGCGAGATAAAGTAGATCTATGAAGGTATCCTCTGTTACTTGGATTCCTCTGTATACCGAGGGCTACACAGTTATCTTGTATGCGACCACTGAGATCGTGACACGTGCTCCGCGGAATATTGGTATTCACACTAGTAATGAGTTAGGATATCCGTAATTGTTGAATAACTCTTACAAACGTAGAAATTGCGAAGCCTTACAGAGGGATTCTGTGGAGCAATAACAAGTAAAAACAACCCTAGTAAGGGGACCGAGCGTACTGAGTTTAACTGCTACGATCAAACCTAAGTTCACAAACCTTTAGGCATTCGACTGAATTACATCTTGTAAGCGTACCTCAAGGTGGTTCATATGGATAGAATTTGGAGACTAATCGTACCTGTTTTCCATTGATATAAGGAATTTTGGGGATAGCTAAGCATACTTGCTTTCCTACGGTTGGTAATAATCTGTGATTTACAAAGAATAGATGAATATGCTACTTTGATGACTGTTTAGTAACGAAGAAGGATTCCCTGATCATATTTCTCTCAATTGCTTGCAAACTTTATTATTTTCAATTGCTTTGTTATTTACTTGTTCTAAAATCTAAAACAAACCCCCTATTGTGACATTTTTTGAGAACTAAATCTCCCTGCTCTTCGTGGGAACGAACTTGACTTCAATTATATTATTTTTAATTGAGTGGAAATAAGATATTAATTTGATTGCACCCGCGACACGCATCATCGCTATACAGAGAAACCTGAGTAGCAGAAGATACCTTTGTAAATCTGCTTTATCTCATCCCAAGAAGGGATACCTCGACGGTCAAGATGGAAAAAGTAAAGCCTAGTCTAGGGAGGGGAAGCTGGCGAAGGGACAGAGGTAGATGACGCATCTAATCAAAATTAAGTGCAAAATCTCTTATCTACACGCATAACAAAAGCACGTGGAGAGAAATGACATGGCAGAATTTGACTGACAAAGGTTAGCGGTGAACGAAGGTACAATCTGTACCGAGGATGGGAAGTTCCCGAAGGAACGTGGGTCAGCTGAGGTGGCAGAGTCCGACTGGAGAAAGCGCGCGGTGAACGAAGGTACCATTTGTACGGAAGGTATATCAGGGAACGATGGATCCAAAGATAGCAAAGATATACCTGAAGCAGAGGAGGCTATAAATACCAAGGTTCACCAACAGACCAGAGGCATTCAATATCTAGGAGAAAGAGATCTAGTCTTAAGCTTATACCTCTTTAGTGTTTAGAATTTAAGTATTTACTTCCACTTGAGTTCTCTTTATTACTTTGGGAAGCATTTAAGATCTTTGTAACCACTACAACTTAATACAAACAAATCACTCATTACCCCGTGGATGTAGACAAAAGTCGAACCACGTAATCTCTTGTGTCTCATGATAACTTAGTTCCATTTACATTATATTTGTGTTCTTTGTTAATATTGTGATCTTAGATATCTTTTATTACTTAGCATTATCAGTTCAACAGAGGTATCTGTTGTAGTTTTTTTCCTCTAGTGATAAGTAAAAGTTCGTTGCTCGGACTTGTAAAGATTTAAAAATAAAAATATATACACAATATTTGTCACAGGATCAAGAGACACTAGGACACAGGATTCCACCATTAATCATTCACACAATTCATATATTTATTCGAAACAATTATAGCTCAAATCATAAGGACTCTCATTCTTTGCCAAGGTAGATTTTTAGAATATTTATTGTATATCACTAGCATGACGCATCAAAAGCACTACGACCAAGCATACATCATCATACGATATCACAACCAATTAAGAAAAACCATAAATCGATTAATAAAAAGTGCAAGTAGTCAAAAAAAGAATTAATATAATTATAATATGCGTAAAGAACGGCTTCCTCCAGCATCCCAGTGTTGGGGTTTAGCTAATCATAATAATCATGTTCTCAAAATATATATTTGATGCTCAAAGTATGATTAAAAGAGTCAAAAGTTATAAAACAGTGGTTCTGAGACTCACAGGAGGCGTCCAGAAAGAAACGATAGAACTAAACTGCTGTAAAAGAACGATAGAACCTGAGCGCTGTAAACAACGACACTTCGTTTCCGCTGCTGGAACTGTTGAAGAACTACTGTCTTTAAGTGTCTGTTCTTCGTGTTCTTGAAGCTTTTTAATGGCAGCAGCAGCAGCAGGTGAACATTGCTGCTGGTTCCATTTTCTCGCTCCTCCTAGCTCTGGATCGACCCCAAACTCTTCATCCCCCTTCTATGAGACCCTAGGATGCTGTTTATATACAACAGGAGCAACGAATCACTCACAATAACTCCACATAATTCTCATTTACTCGAAAAATATTTTTTTTTTATTTTCTTCACTGTCAGCCGAGATAAGATCTTTTCCACCTCTTCTGCCTGCGCAAATGAGCTGTAATACTTCCATAAGTCACATAAAAACTTTATAAGAGAAGATATCTTCCCCTGTTTGTCCACAAACTTTCCAAAATCGGCTCACAGTGCATCCGATAATATCTTCCCCTGTTTAACTTTGATTTCCTCCCACGGCTTATCTGGCCCATTTTGATCGATCAAATTGCTTACAATATCCCTGTTTAGCTCTATCAAGTTAAGCCCAACTGATTCTTGGTATTGAATCTCTTTAGAAATCTTCCAAAATCAAATCGAAAATTCAACAGCGTCTGCATGCATGTTTCCCGCCATTTTGAATTTTCAAATCGTGAAGAAGTGTGTCCCACTAACCACTGTTGGGTGTCCCCTTAGCAAATGGGGTGGAAACATCCTTTTTGGGGTGTAAATATCCATGGGGTGCCCTTATCCAACCAAGGGGTGCCTTTAGCAATTCTTCTGGGATATTTTCCGCACTTTTTCGGGGTTCCTCCGGGACATTTCCGGGGTACTTCCGGCACACTTCTGGGGCGCTTCCGATATACCGTCAACGGAGCTCCAAACGCCGCATTTTTAACCAATTTCGCCGCAAAACCTTATTTTTCCAAAAACACCTATAAATAAATAAAACACCATAATAAGTACAAAAACGGGCACTAACAGAATCTACAAATGAGATATATTAGACACATAAATGCGTCTATCAAATACCCCCAAACTTATTATTTGCTAGTCCCGAGCAAATCAAAACTACAAAATAAAATCCTAACTCACTTTCGCAGGCATCGTCGATTGCATTTAGCGTATGCAATAAGCCTTTAAACCCCTAGGTGGCCCTAGCGGCCGAGTTATAGTCTCGGGAGGGCTTACTAGAGATATACCCACAAAACCTTAATACTCCAGACCCTAGCTATCTACAACGAACCTTGGAAGGCACTAAAGAATCTCCTTGGTTGGCATACTTATTGACTACAAGAGAAAGTACCCTGATGCGAAATTCCAATTGATGTACACGAGTTTGCACTCAAGCATACTAAAATTCATATATATATAAGTGACATAGCTCTACTCAGATAGTTGCACTATGGACATCATATTCGGAGTCAAACTAATCACATGGAAAGATTAAGAGATGGATATTGAAAAAACATAGATGGTGTTGATGTTGACCAAATGATCGATGTTTCACATATCTGTCTGAAGGCCACTGCTAAAATGAACCTATCCTAATGGACTGAGATACCGGTCTGACTAATATCAACACTGCTGGCATATACAAGGGAACCAGCGGCCGATAACCTAAATCTAGATCAACAAACTGGCATATACAAGGGAACCAGTGGTTGACTACATAGAATAATAACCTTTTTTCTCGATTTTTTTTTTTTATATTGTAACTCAATCACTCTAATTCACCCTAGCAGTGGTAATAACTTGAATCGTGTGCCCCACCTAATCACTTAGAGAAACATAGTTTAAAATGAAAAAATAAAAAATAAAAATAGAAGTGAAAAGGACTCAACGAAATATGGTGAAACTATCATGTTATTTCTAACACCTGAGCTCTGTGCTCTTATGAATAGACTCTTTAGATGTTTCCATCTATTCAGATTGGTTCCTCAACTCCTACGATCAAAATGCTTCCATCCACTTAGATTAGTTAGTGCAATCCTAAATAGGCATAAATTTCTAAGCTCTGGAGTTTATTTATTGCAACTAAAAATTTTCTCCCATACCCCCAAACTTAAATCTAGCATTTTCCTCAATGTTCTAACGATGAAACTAAAAGCATGAACAAGGAGAAACTGTTACCATTTGAAGCGAAAGAGTTAAGGAAAGATATTACTGTGTTTCATGAGCATGGGATACCTCCCAAGAAGTGCTAAGTTTAAAGTCTTCAGCCAGACATAGGAAAGGATTAGTCAACTCGAACCATAAAGTAACAGTCGAAATAACTGTGGGTCTTCAAAACTAAATAGAGCTAACCAAAGGAAACTGCAATGAACCAAGAAAGTGAACAAGACTAGCATGCCCTTACTTAGTTTCCTAATTAAGAAATTTATATCTAATAGTGGTTCAGGTTCAGGTTCTACGAAAGGGTCTAAATAGAAAATTTTCATTGGCTGCGTTTCTTCATAGGTGGGATCCGAATCATTAGGTCCTAGAGTCTGGAAAAACTCAAATATGATCTTAGAAGCGCACAATAATAACCTAAATAACTCAGGAACCTCTAAGTAAATAAGATTTGACTTATATATTGACCACAATGAGAGTAGTGGTCATTCTTAAGCAAATGTGTCGATTCTAATTTCCTAAAGCATTTAGGTTTAGTCTCACAACTTAATATTCGACACATTTGGAATATAAACGTTCCCACAGTTGGAAGAAAACTATTTGGTGGGAAAACAAAGTCAATCTGGGGATCATATCCTGGGCAAACCACATCAACCAGAGGATGGGTTTCTAACGACTGAACTTCTTCCTGGACATCATTAGGTTCGGGAAAACGAGTATGAAGGTAATCTTGTAAAATTGTCGAGGCAGAGATATCAAGTCCTAAGTGAAGGGAATTTCTGAGAGTTAAAGGTAAGGCACTAGGAAGGTGATAATCACCCCCAAACTTAGAGTTTTGGGTATCTCTAGATAGTCTAGCTACAATTTCCCTAATTTCTAGGTCATCAAATTCCTGGAAATGGTCAATTGATTCTTCTAAGTCAGGTTCATCCTCACTCATCTCTACGAGTTCATCTTCTTCGTCTAAGACTATTGTTTCTAAATCGCTAGACTCTAAAACATTATTCTCATAATAAACTCGTTCCTCTAAATCATTATCGGCTTTGTAAACAGGAAATACTACATCGTCTAAAACGAGGGTATCTCTAGTCAAATCCTCGACCTTTTGAATAGGTGAATAATTATTAAAATTATTTGGATTTGAACTAGAAATAATATTATCATTGTAAAGCTCAATTGGAGTAACCATTTCCTGATCATTATTCCTACATAAGTATGATTCTCCATCAACACTATCCTCATCATAATAACATGAAAAAGATCGAACCTCATCAAAACAAGTAGTGCTACCAATTCTAACCTTGTCATCTTGATTATGAAAATAACTATCCTCATTTTTAAGGGTATTATTGGAAACACTATATTGGAAAGTAAGATTATTTCAAGCAATTCTTTCGTTCGTCTCAGCCATCATCTTGAGGGATTCCTCTATAGAAAGTTCACTCATTATTGTAGTTCTTTCGTCTAGAATTACACTATTCATCTCAGCTAACTTACGCGTCGACTCAGCTAACTCCCTGAGGGACTCTTATAAAGGAGGAATAGGAACAAAGGGATCATAAAAAGGACTACTTTTCAATAGTTTGATTGTATCCTCTAGAGACGAAGAACTAGTACTATAATCTTCTTGCTCGTAAGACTGATGCATGTGTGGATAGTAATTGGGCTTACCAGGGTATGACCCATATCCTTCCAAATGATGGTGTTCCCAACTACTATTCCCAACATGGTCATAGAAAGGATGATGTCCATATTCAAATTCAGGTCGATAATCATTGTATTGGCTTCTATCATACCAGTTCGACATTCTTAATTGTAATGGAATTCTACACAATCACAAACAAGGCTGACTCGACCAAATCAAACCTATAAAATCTAGCAAACAACAAGCATGATGGCTGCACTTAGATTGTTTCTAGACCAGCTTCTAATCCTTCGAAAGGGAATTCGTTACAATTTAAGCAAACCCCTCTGGAATCAATCCGAGTCAAAGTAAGTTGAATTGAGGCGAGGGAAGCTCAGTGGAGCTTTGATACCCAAGGCCTCACCGCTATCACAAGGCGGCGCAGTCACGCATTCAACTCACAGAAACCATCATGAACTTCGAAGTATGCTAAAAAGAGTAACCAATATTTTTCGAAAGATTTTCCTACCAAGCTCGTTACCCCATCGGTCTCGTTCTAATCAAATTTTAAGCTTGGGTTCGCGTTAGGTTTCGTTTTCCTAAGGCGGGCAAGAAGGGAGCGGTGATGAAATCCGAACCCTTATCTTGTATTGGCCAGGCCTTGCCCTTTACTAGGAATTTAAAAACAGTCCAAATTCGTCCTCAATCAATGAATCACCTTAAGGAATACAGTAACTCGCTTACAGGAGATTCGCGAGTGTTTCGATGGACTTACCTCCCGTACCAGACGGGGGATGAACCGTTGAAGTCGACTCGGGCCACGACTCCTATGTCATGTACGAACCCGAGGGGCCGAGACGATATTGTAATCGTCGTCCTTCCCTGCAAACAGTTTATATTTAATTATTTTTTTTATTAATAATAAAACCCTTCCGTAGGGTTAAAAAAAATAAAATAAAATAAAAATGTCCAAAAGTCCAGAATAAAGTCCAAATAAAAAGTCCAAAAATTACAAAAATTATGAAAAATAAAGCCTATTTACAAATTCTAGAAAAATAAATAAAATCTATATACAAAAAAATAATAATAATAAAAATTAAATCCTAAAAAAAATTATGTCTTTTTTTTCTTCTCTTTTAGCTTTTAGCTTTAAGCTTTTTGTTCCCAAGTCCTTAGTATTCCACTTCGAACCTGTAAATCAAAGACACAAAAAGAAACGTAAAAAGGAACAAATAATAGTAAAAAAAAAACCTAAAAAGAAATCTATAAAGAAGTCCGCGTCTGCGGCGCCATTTTGTTGTAGTTTTTTTCTTCTAGTGATAAGTAAAAGTTCGTTGCTCGGACTTGTAAAGATTTAAAAATAAAAATATATACACAATATTTGTCACAGGATCAAGAGACACTAGGACACAGGATTCCACCATTAATCATTCACACAATTCATATATTTATTCGAAACAATTATAGCTCAAATCATAAGGACTCTCATTCTTGCCAAGGTAGATTTTTAGAATATTTATTGTATATCACTAGCATGACGCATCAAAAGCACTACGACCAAGCATACATCATCATACGATATCACAACCAATTAAGAAAAATCATAAATCGATTAATAAAAAGTGCAAGTAGTCAAAAAAATAATTAATATAATTATCATATGCGTAAAGAACGGCTTCCTCCATCATCCCAGTGTTGGGGTTTAGCTAATCATAATAATCATGTTCTCAAAATATATATTTTATGCTCAAAGTATGATTAAAAGAGTCAAAAGTTATAAAACAGTGGTTCTGAGACTCACAGAAGGCGTCCAGAAAGAAACGATAGAACTAAACTGCTGTAAAAGAACGATAGAACCTGAGCGCTGTAAACAACGACACTTCGTTTCCGCTGCTGAAACTGTTGAAGAACGACTGTCTTTAAGTGTATGTTCTTCGTGTTCTTGAAGCTTTTTAATGGCAGCAGCAGCAGGTGAACATTGCTGCTGGTTCCATTTTCTCGCTCCTCCTAGCTCTGGATCTACCCCCAAACTCTTCATCCCCCTTCTATGAGACCCTAGGATGCTATTTATACACAACAATAGCAACTAATCACTCACAATAACTCCACATAATTCTCATTTACTCGGAAAATATTTTTTTTTTATTTTCTTTACTGTCAGCCGAGATACGATCTTTTCCACCTCTTCTGCCTGCGCAAATGAGTTGTAATACTTCCATAAGTCACATACAAACTTTATAAGAGAAGATATCTTCCCCTGTTTTTCCACAAACTTTCCAAAATCGGCTCACAGTGCACCCGATAATATCTTCCCCTGTTTAACTTTGATTTCCTCCCACGGCTTATCTGGCCCATTTTGATCGATCAAATTGCTTACAATAGCCCTGTTTAGCTCTATCAAGTTAAACAACGACACTTCGTTTCCGCTGCTGGAACTGTTGAAGAACTACTGTCTTTAAGTGTCTGTTCTTCGTGTTCTTGAAGCTTTTTAATGGCAGCAGCAGCAGCAGGTGAACATTGCTGCTGGTTCCATTTTCTCGCTCCTCCTAGCTCTGGATCGACCCCAAACTCTTCATCCCCCTTCTATGAGACCCTATGATGCTGTTTATATACAACAGGAGCAACGAATCACTCACAATAACTCCACATAATTCTCATTTACTCGAAAAATATTTTTTTTTTATTTTCTTCACTGTCAGCCGAGATAAGATCTTTTCCACCTCTTCTGCCTGCGCAAATGAGCTGTAATACTTCCATAAGTCACATAAAAACTTTATAAGAGAAGATATCTTCCCCTGTTTGTCCACAAACTTTCCAAAATCGGCTCACAGTGCATCCGATAATATCTTCCCCTGTTTAACTTTGATTTCCTCCCACGGCTTATCTGGCCCATTTTGATCGATCAAATTGCTTACAATATCCCTGTTTAGCTCTATCAAGTTAAGCCCAACTGATTCTTGGTATTGAATCTCTTTAGAAATCTTCCAAAATCAAATCGAAAATTCAACAGCGTCTGCATGCATGTTTCCCGCCATTTTGAATTTTCAAATCGTGAAGAAGTGTGTCCCACTAACCACTGTTGGGTGTCCCCTTAGCAAATGGGGTGGAAACATCCTTTTTGGGGTGTAAATATCCATGGGGTGCCCTTATCCAACCAAGGGGTGCCTTTAGCAATTCTTCTGGGATATTTTCCGCACTTTTTCGGGGTTCCTCCGGGACATTTCCGGGGTACTTCCGGCACACTTCTGGGGCGCTTCCGATATACCGTCAACGGAGCTCCAAACGCCGCATTTTTAACCAATTTCGCCGCAAAACCTTATTTTTCCAAAAACACCTATAAATAAATAAAACACCATAATAAGTACAAAAACGGGCACTAACAGAATCTACAAATGAGATATATTAGACACATAAATGCGTCTATCAAATACCCCCAAACTTATTATTTGCTAGTCCCGAGCAAATCAAAACTACAAAATAAAATCCTAACTCACTTTCGCAGGCATCGTCGATTGCATTTAGCGTATGCAATAAGCCTTTAAACCCCTAGGTGGCCCTAGCGGCCGAGTTATAGTCTCGGGAGGGCTTACTAGAGATATACCCACAAAACCTTAATACTCCAGACCCTAGCTATCTACAACGAACCTTGGAAGGCACTAAAGAATCTCCTTGGTTGGCATACTTATTGACTACAAGAGAAAGTACCCTGATGCGAAATTCCAATTGATGTACACGAGTTTGCACTCAAGCATACTAAAATTCATATATATATAAGTGACATAGCTCTACTCAGATAGTTGCACTATGGACATCATATTCGGAGTCAAACTAATCACATGGAAAGATTAAGAGATGGATATTGAAAAAACATAGATGGTGTTGATGTTGACCAAATGATCGATGTTTCACATATCTGTCTGAAGGCCACTGCTAAAATGAACCTATCCTAATGGACTGAGATACCGGTCTGACTAATATCAACACTGCTGGCATATACAAGGGAACCAGCGGCCGATAACCTAAATCTAGATCAACAAACTGGCATATACAAGGGAACCAGTGGTTGACTACATAGAATAATAACCTTTTTTCTCGATTTTTTTTTTTTATATTGTAACTCAATCACTCTAATTCACCCTAGCAGTGGTAATAACTTGAATCGTGTGCCCCACCTAATCACTTAGAGAAACATAGTTTAAAATGAAAAAATAAAAAATAAAAATAGAAGTGAAAAGGACTCAACGAAATATGGTGAAACTATCATGTTATTTCTAACACCTGAGCTCTGTGCTCTTATGAATAGACTCTTTAGATGTTTCCATCTATTCAGATTGGTTCCTCAACTCCTACGATCAAAATGCTTCCATCCACTTAGATTAGTTAGTGCAATCCTAAATAGGCATAAATTTCTAAGCTCTGGAGTTTATTTATTGCAACTAAAAATTTTCTCCCATACCCCCAAACTTAAATCTAGCATTTTCCTCAATGTTCTAACGATGAAACTAAAAGCATGAACAAGGAGAAACTGTTACCATTTGAAGCGAAAGAGTTAAGGAAAGATATTACTGTGTTTCATGAGCATGGGATACCTCCCAAGAAGTGCTAAGTTTAAAGTCTTCAGCCAGACATAGGAAAGGATTAGTCAACTCGAACCATAAAGTAACAGTCGAAATAACTGTGGGTCTTCAAAACTAAATAGAGCTAACCAAAGGAAACTGCAATGAACCAAGAAAGTGAACAAGACTAGCATGCCCTTACTTAGTTTCCTAATTAAGAAATTTATATCTAATAGTGGTTCAGGTTCAGGTTCTACGAAAGGGTCTAAATAGAAAATTTTCATTGGCTGCGTTTCTTCATAGGTGGGATCCGAATCATTAGGTCCTAGAGTCTGGAAAAACTCAAATATGATCTTAGAAGCGCACAATAATAACCTAAATAACTCAGGAACCTCTAAGTAAATAAGATTTGACTTATATATTGACCACAATGAGAGTAGTGGTCATTCTTAAGCAAATGTGTCGATTCTAATTTCCTAAAGCATTTAGGTTTAGTCTCACAACTTAATATTCGACACATTTGGAATATAAACGTTCCCACAGTTGGAAGAAAACTATTTGGTGGGAAAACAAAGTCAATCTGGGGATCATATCCTGGGCAAACCACATCAACCAGAGGATGGGTTTCTAACGACTGAACTTCTTCCTGGACATCATTAGGTTCGGGAAAACGAGTATGAAGGTAATCTTGTAAAATTGTCGAGGCAGAGATATCAAGTCCTAAGTGAAGGGAATTTCTGAGAGTTAAAGGTAAGGCACTAGGAAGGTGATAATCACCCCCAAACTTAGAGTTTTGGGTATCTCTAGATAGTCTAGCTACAATTTCCCTAATTTCTAGGTCATCAAATTCCTGGAAATGGTCAATTGATTCTTCTAAGTCAGGTTCATCCTCACTCATCTCTACGAGTTCATCTTCTTCGTCTAAGACTATTGTTTCTAAATCGCTAGACTCTAAAACATTATTCTCATAATAAACTCGTTCCTCTAAATCATTATCGGCTTTGTAAACAGGAAATACTACATCGTCTAAAACGAGGGTATCTCTAGTCAAATCCTCGACCTTTTGAATAGGTGAATAATTATTAAAATTATTTGGATTTGAACTAGAAATAATATTATCATTGTAAAGCTCAATTGGAGTAACCATTTCCTGATCATTATTCCTACATAAGTATGATTCTCCATCAACACTATCCTCATCATAATAACATGAAAAAGATCGAACCTCATCAAAACAAGTAGTGCTACCAATTCTAACCTTGTCATCTTGATTATGAAAATAACTATCCTCATTTTTAAGGGTATTATTGGAAAGTAAGATTATTTCAAGCAATTCTTTCGTTCGTCTCAGCCATCATCTTGAGGGATTCCTCTATAGAAAGTTCACTCATTATTGTAGTTCTTTCGTCTAGAATTACACTATTCATCTCAGCTAACTTACGCGTCGACTCAGCTAACTCCCTGAGGGACTCTTATAAAGGAGGAATAGGAACAAAGGGATCATAAAAAGGACTACTTTTCAATAGTTTGATTGTATCCTCTAGAGACGAAGAACTAGTACTATAATCTTCTTGCTCGTAAGACTGATGCATGTGTGGATAGTAATTGGGCTTACCAGGGTATGACCCATATCCTTCCAAATGATGGCGTTCCCAACTACTATTCCCAACATGGTCATAGAAAGGATGATGTCCATATTCAAATTCAGGTCGATAATCATTGTATTGGCTTCTATCATACCAGTTCGACATTCTTAATTGTAATGGAATTCTACACAATCACAAACAAGGCTGACTCGACCAAATCAAACCTATAAAATCTAGCAAACAACAAGCATGATGGCTGCACTTAGATTGTTTCTAGACCAGCTTCTAATCCTTCGAAAGGGAATTCGTTACAATTTAAGCAAACCCCTCTGGAATCAATCCGAGTCAAAGTAAGTTGAATTGAGGCGAGGGAAGCTCAGTGGAGCTTTGATACCCAAGGCCTCACCGCTATCACAAGGCGGCGCAGTCACGCATTCAACTCACAGAAACCATCATGAACTTCGAAGTATGCTAAAAAGAGTAACCAATATTTTTCGAAAGATTTTCCTACCAAGCTCGTTACCCCATCGGTCTCGTTCTAATCAAATTTTAAGCTTGGGTTCGCGTTAGGTTTCGTTTTCCTAAGGCGGGCAAGAAGGGAGCGGTGATGAAATCCGAACCCTTATCTTGTATTGGCCAGGCCTTGCCCTTTACTAGGAATTTAAAAACAGTCCAAATTCGTCCTCAATCAATGAATCACCTTAAGGAATACAGTAACTCGCTTACAGGAGATTCGCGAGTGTTTCGATGGACTTACCTCCCGTACCAGACGGGGGATGAACCGTTGAAGTCGACTCGGGCCACGACTCCTATGTCATGTACGAACCCGAGGGGCCGAGACGATATTGTAATCGTCGTCCTTCCCTGCAAACAGTTTATATTTAATTATTTTTTTTATTAATAATAAAACCCTTCCGTAGGGTTAAAAAAAATAAAATAAAATAAAAATGTCCAAAAGTCCAGAATAAAGTCCAAATAAAAAGTCCAAAAATTACAAAAATTATGAAAAATAAAGCCTATTTACAAATTCTAGAAAAATAAATAAAATCTATATACAAAAAAATAATAATAATAAAAATTAAATCCTAAAAAAAATTATGTCTTTTTTTTCTTCTCTTTTAGCTTTTAGCTTTAAGCTTTTTGTTCCCAAGTCCTTAGTATTCCACTTCGAACCTGTAAATCAAAGACACAAAAAGAAACGTAAAAAGGAACAAATAATAGTAAAAAAAAAACCTAAAAAGAAATCTATAAAGAAGTCCGCGTCGGCGGCGCCATTTTGTTGTAGTTTTTTTCTTCTAGTGATAAGTAAAAGTTCGTTGCTCGGACTTGTAAAGATTTAAAAATAAAAATATATACACAATATTTGTCACAGGATGAAGAGACACTAGGACACAGGATTCCACCATTAATCATTCACACAATTCATATATTTATTCGAAACAATTATAGCTCAAATCATAAGGACTCTCATTCTTGCCAAGGTAGATTTTTAGAATATTTATTGTATATCACTAGCATGACGCATCAAAAGCACTACGACCAAGCATACATCATCATACGATATCACAACCAATTAAGAAAAATCATAAATCGATTAATAAAAAGTGCAAGTAGTCAAAAAAATAATTAATATAATTATCATATGCGTAAAGAACGGCTTCCTCCATCATCCCAGTGTTGGGGTTTAGCTAATCATAATAATCATGTTCTCAAAATATATATTTTATGCTCAAAGTATGATTAAAAGAGTCAAAAGTTATAAAACAGTGGTTCTGAGACTCACAGAAGGCGTCCAGAAAGAAACGATAGAACTAAACTGCTGTAAAAGAACGATAGAACCTGAGCGCTGTAAACAACGACACTTCGTTTCCGCTGCTGAAACTGTTGAAGAACGACTGTCTTTAAGTGTATGTTCTTCGTGTTCTTGAAGCTTTTTAATGGCAGCAGCAGCAGGTGAACATTGCTGCTGGTTCCATTTTCTCGCTCCTCCTAGCTCTGGATCTACCCCCAAACTCTTCATCCCCCTTCTATGAGACCCTAGGATGCTATTTATACACAACAATAGCAACTAATCACTCACAATAACTCCACATAATTCTCATTTACTCGGAAAATATTTTTTTTTTATTTTCTTTACTGTCAGCCGAGATACGATCTTTTCCACCTCTTCTGCCTGCGCAAATGAGTTGTAATACTTCCATAAGTCACATACAAACTTTATAAGAGAAGATATCTTCCCCTGTTTTTCCACAAACTTTCCAAAATCGGCTCACAGTGCACCCGATAATATCTTCCCCTGTTTAACTTTGATTTCCTCCCACGGCTTATCTGGCCCATTTTGATCGATCAAATTGCTTACAATAGCCCTGTTTAGCTCTATCAAGTTAAACAACGACACTTCGTTTCCGCTGCTGGAACTGTTGAAGAACTACTGTCTTTAAGTGTCTGTTCTTCGTGTTCTTGAAGCTTTTTAATGGCAGCAGCAGCAGCAGGTGAACATTGCTGCTGGTTCCATTTTCTCGCTCCTCCTAGCTCTGGATCGACCCCAAACTCTTCATCCCCCTTCTATGAGACCCTATGATGCTGTTTATATACAACAGGAGCAACGAATCACTCACAATAACTCCACATAATTCTCATTTACTCGAAAAATATTTTTTTTTTATTTTCTTCACTGTCAGCCGAGATAAGATCTTTTCCACCTCTTCTGCCTGCGCAAATGAGCTGTAATACTTCCATAAGTCACATAAAAACTTTATAAGAGAAGATATCTTCCCCTGTTTGTCCACAAACTTTCCAAAATCGGCTCACAGTGCATCCGATAATATCTTCCCCTGTTTAACTTTGATTTCCTCCCACGGCTTATCTGGCCCATTTTGATCGATCAAATTGCTTACAATATCCCTGTTTAGCTCTATCAAGTTAAGCCCAACTGATTCTTGGTATTGAATCTCTTTAGAAATCTTCCAAAATCAAATCGAAAATTCAACAGCGTCTGCATGCATGTTTCCCGCCATTTTGAATTTTCAAATCGTGAAGAAGTGTGTCCCACTAACCACTGTTGGGTGTCCCCTTAGCAAATGGGGTGGAAACATCCTTTTTGGGGTGTAAATATCCATGGGGTGCCCTTATCCAACCAAGGGGTGCCTTTAGCAATTCTTCTGGGATATTTTCCGCACTTTTTCGGGGTTCCTCCGGGACATTTCCGGGGTACTTCCGGCACACTTCTGGGGCGCTTCCGATATACCGTCAACGGAGCTCCAAACGCCGCATTTTTAACCAATTTCGCCGCAAAACCTTATTTTTCCAAAAACACCTATAAATAAATAAAACACCATAATAAGTACAAAAACGGGCACTAACAGAATCTACAAATGAGATATATTAGACACATAAATGCGTCTATCAAATACCCCCAAACTTATTATTTGCTAGTCCCGAGCAAATCAAAACTACAAAATAAAATCCTAACTCACTTTCGCAGGCATCGTCGATTGCATTTAGCGTATGCAATAAGCCTTTAAACCCCTAGGTGGCCCTAGCGGCCGAGTTATAGTCTCGGGAGGGCTTACTAGAGATATACCCACAAAACCTTAATACTCCAGACCCTAGCTATCTACAACGAACCTTGGAAGGCACTAAAGAATCTCCTTGGTTGGCATACTTATTGACTACAAGAGAAAGTACCCTGATGCGAAATTCCAATTGATGTACACGAGTTTGCACTCAAGCATACTAAAATTCATATATATATAAGTGACATAGCTCTACTCAGATAGTTGCACTATGGACATCATATTCGGAGTCAAACTAATCACATGGAAAGATTAAGAGATGGATATTGAAAAAACATAGATGGTGTTGATGTTGACCAAATGATCGATGTTTCACATATCTGTCTGAAGGCCACTGCTAAAATGAACCTATCCTAATGGACTGAGATACCGGTCTGACTAATATCAACACTGCTGGCATATACAAGGGAACCAGCGGCCGATAACCTAAATCTAGATCAACAAACTGGCATATACAAGGGAACCAGTGGTTGACTACATAGAATAATAACCTTTTTTCTCGATTTTTTTTTTAATAACGGCATGAATAGATCTTTTGGATCCAAGCGCATGCTTCTTGTCATCATATTACACGATAGTTCCCATGGGTCCTGCATTCCACGCTTGTTTAGGCGACGGAGACAGGGAGAACACACACATATTGCTATCCAAGTGTTAATATTTATTCCGATTGGTCTAATTGGTCCGGTCTCAACTTTTTTTTTATTTTTTTATATAGTAACTCAATCACTCTAATTCACCCTAGCAGTGGTAACAACTTGAATCGTGTGCCCCACCTAATCACTTAGAGAAACATAGTTTAAAATGAAAAATAAAATAAAAATAGAAGTGAAAAGGACTCAACGAAATATGGTGAAACTATCATGTTATTTATAACACCTGAGCTCTGTGCTTTTATGAATAGACTCTTTAGATGTTTCCATCTATTCAGATTGGTTCCTCAACTCCTACTATCAAAATGCTTCCATCCACTTAGATTTGTTAGTGCAATCCTAAATAGGCATAAATTTCTAAGCTCTGGAGTTTATTTATTATGCAACTAAAAAGTTTCTCCCATACCCCCAAACTTAAATCTAACATTGTCCTCAATGTTCTAAAGATGAAATGAAAAGCATGAACAAGGAGAAACTGTTACCAATTAAGCAAAAAAGATAAGGAAAGATATTACCGTGTCGCTTGAGCATGGGATACCTCCCAAGAAGTGCTAAGTTTAAAGTCTTCAGCCAGACTTAGGAAAGGATTAGTCAACTCGAACCATAAAGTAACAGTCAAAATAATTGTGGGTCTTCAAAACTAAATAGAGTTGACCAAAGGAAACTGCAATGAACCAAGAAAGTGAACAAGACTAGCATGCCCTTACTTAGTTTCCTGATTAAGAAATTTATATCTAATTGTGGTTCAGGTTCAGGTTCTATGAAAGGGTCTAAATAGAAAATTTTCATTGGTTGCGTTTCTTCATAGGTGGGATACGAATCATTAGGTCCTAGAGTCTGGAAAAACTCAAATATGATCTTAGAAGCACACAATAATAACCTAAATAACTGAGGATCCTCTAAGTCAATAAGATTTGACTTACATAATTGACCACAATGAGAGTAGTGGTCATTCTTAAGCAAATGTGTCGATTCTAATTTCCTAAAGCATTTAGGTTTAGTCTCACAACTTAATATTCGACACATTTGGAATATAAACGTTCCCACAGTTGGAAGAAAACTATTTGGTGGGAAAACAAAGTCAATCTGGGGATCATAGCCTGGGCAAACCACATCAACCAGAGGATGGGTTTCTAACGACTGAACTTCTTCCTGAACATCATTAGGTTCGGGAAAACGAGTATGAAGGTAATCTTGTAAAATTGTCGAGGCAGAGATATCAAGTCCTAAGTGAAGGGACTTTCTGAGAGTTAAAGGTAAGGCACTAGGAAGGTGATAATCACCCCCAAACTTAAAGTTTTGGGTATCTCTAGATAGACTAGCTACAATTTCCCTAATTTCTAGGTCATCAAATTCCTGGAAATTGTCAATTGATTCTTCTAAGTCAGGTTCATCCTCACTCATCTCTACGAGTTCATCTTCTTCGTCTAAGACTATTGTTTCTAAATCGCTAGACTCTAAAACATTATTCTCATAATAAACTCGTTCCTCTAAATCATTATCGGCTTTGTAAACAGGAAATACTACATCGTCTAAAACGAGGGTATCTCTAGTCAAATCCTCGACCTTTTGAATAGGTGAATAATTATTAAAATTATTTGGATTTGAACTAGAAATAATATTATCATTGTAAAGCTCAATTGGAGTAACCATTTCCTGATCATTATTCCTACATAAGTATGATTCTCCATCAACACTATCCTCATCATAATAACATGAAAAAGATCGAACCTCATCAAAACAAGTAGTGCTACCAATTCTAACCTTGTCATCTTGATTATGAAAATAACTATCCTCATTTTTAAGGGTATTATTGGAAAGTAAGATTATTTCAAGCAATTCTTTCGTTCGTCTCAGCCATCATCTTGAGGGATTCCTCTATAGAAAGTTCACTCATTATTGTAGTTCTTTCGTCTAGAATTACACTATTCATCTCAGCTAACTTACGCGTCGACTCAGCTAACTCCCTGAGGGACTCTTATAAAGGAGGAATAGGAACAAAGGGATCATAAAAAGGACTACTTTTCAATAGTTTGATTGTATCCTCTAGAGACGAAGAACTAGTACTATAATCTTCTTGCTCGTAAGACTGATGCATGTGTGGATAGTAATTGGGCTTACCAGGGTATGACCCATATCCTTCCAAATGATGGCGTTCCCAACTACTATTCCCAACATGGTCATAGAAAGGATGATGTCCATATTCAAATTCAGGTCGATAATCATTGTATTGGCTTCTATCATACCAGTTCGACATTCTTAATTGTAATGGAATTCTACACAATCACAAACAAGGCTGACTCGACCAAATCAAACCTATAAAATCTAGCAAACAACAAGCATGATGGCTGCACTTAGATTGTTTCTAGACCAGCTTCTAATCCTTCGAAAGGGAATTCGTTACAATTTAAGCAAACCCCTCTGGAATCAATCCGAGTCAAAGTAAGTTGAATTGAGGCGAGGGAAGCTCAGTGGAGCTTTGATACCCAAGGCCTCACCGCTATCACAAGGCGGCGCAGTCACGCATTCAACTCACAGAAACCATCATGAACTTCGAAGTATGCTAAAAAGAGTAACCAATATTTTTCGAAAGATTTTCCTACCAAGCTCGTTACCCCATCGGTCTCGTTCTAATCAAATTTTAAGCTTGGGTTCGCGTTAGGTTTCGTTTTCCTAAGGCGGGCAAGAAGGGAGCGGTGATGAAATCCGAACCCTTATCTTGTATTGGCCAGGCCTTGCCCTTTACTAGGAATTTAAAAACAGTCCAAATTCGTCCTCAATCAATGAATCACCTTAAGGAATACAGTAACTCGCTTACAGGAGATTCGCGAGTGTTTCGATGGACTTACCTCCCGTACCAGACGGGGGATGAACCGTTGAAGTCGACTCGGGCCACGACTCCTATGTCATGTACGAACCCGAGGGGCCGAGACGATATTGTAATCGTCGTCCTTCCCTGCAAACAGTTTATATTTAATTATTTTTTTTATTAATAATAAAACCCTTCCGTAGGGTTAAAAAAAATAAAATAAAATAAAAATGTCCAAAAGTCCAGAATAAAGTCCAAATAAAAAGTCCAAAAATTACAAAAATTATGAAAAATAAAGCCTATTTACAAATTCTAGAAAAATAAATAAAATCTATATACAAAAAAATAATAATAATAAAAATTAAATCCTAAAAAAAATTATGTCTTTTTTTTCTTCTCTTTTAGCTTTTAGCTTTAAGCTTTTTGTTCCCAAGTCCTTAGTATTCCACTTCGAACCTGTAAATCAAAGACACAAAAAGAAACGTAAAAAGGAACAAATAATAGTAAAAAAAAAACCTAAAAAGAAATCTATAAAGAAGTCCGCGTCTGCGGCGCCATTTTGTTGTAGTTTTTTTCTTCTAGTGATAAGTAAAAGTTCGTTGCTCGGACTTGTAAAGATTTAAAAATAAAAATATATACACAATATTTGTCACAGGATCAAGAGACACTAGGACACAGGATTCCACCATTAATCATTCACACAATTCATATATTTATTCGAAACAATTATAGCTCAAATCATAAGGACTCTCATTCTTGCCAAGGTAGATTTTTAGAATATTTATTGTATATCACTAGCATGACGCATCAAAAGCACTACGACCAAGCATACATCATCATACGATATCACAACCAATTAAGAAAAATCATAAATCGATTAATAAAAAGTGCAAGTAGTCAAAAAAATAATTAATATAATTATCATATGCGTAAAGAACGGCTTCCTCCATCATCCCAGTGTTGGGGTTTAGCTAATCATAATAATCATGTTCTCAAAATATATATTTTATGCTCAAAGTATGATTAAAAGAGTCAAAAGTTATAAAACAGTGGTTCTGAGACTCACAGAAGGCGTCCAGAAAGAAACGATAGAACTAAACTGCTGTAAAAGAACGATAGAACCTGAGCGCTGTAAACAACGACACTTCGTTTCCGCTGCTGAAACTGTTGAAGAACGACTGTCTTTAAGTGTATGTTCTTCGTGTTCTTGAAGCTTTTTAATGGCAGCAGCAGCAGGTGAACATTGCTGCTGGTTCCATTTTCTCGCTCCTCCTAGCTCTGGATCTACCCCCAAACTCTTCATCCCCCTTCTATGAGACCCTAGGATGCTATTTATACACAACAATAGCAACTAATCACTCACAATAACTCCACATAATTCTCATTTACTCGGAAAATATTTTTTTTTTATTTTCTTTACTGTCAGCCGAGATACGATCTTTTCCACCTCTTCTGCCTGCGCAAATGAGTTGTAATACTTCCATAAGTCACATACAAACTTTATAAGAGAAGATATCTTCCCCTGTTTTTCCACAAACTTTCCAAAATCGGCTCACAGTGCACCCGATAATATCTTCCCCTGTTTAACTTTGATTTCCTCCCACGGCTTATCTGGCCCATTTTGATCGATCAAATTGCTTACAATAGCCCTGTTTAGCTCTATCAAGTTAAACAACGACACTTCGTTTCCGCTGCTGGAACTGTTGAAGAACTACTGTCTTTAAGTGTCTGTTCTTCGTGTTCTTGAAGCTTTTTAATGGCAGCAGCAGCAGCAGGTGAACATTGCTGCTGGTTCCATTTTCTCGCTCCTCCTAGCTCTGGATCGACCCCAAACTCTTCATCCCCCTTCTATGAGACCCTATGATGCTGTTTATATACAACAGGAGCAACGAATCACTCACAATAACTCCACATAATTCTCATTTACTCGAAAAATATTTTTTTTTTATTTTCTTCACTGTCAGCCGAGATAAGATCTTTTCCACCTCTTCTGCCTGCGCAAATGAGCTGTAATACTTCCATAAGTCACATACAAACTTTATAAGAGAAGATATCTTCCCCTGTTTGTCCACAAACTTTCCAAAATCGGCTCACAGTGCATCCGATAATATCTTCCCCTGTTTAACTTTGATTTCCTCCCACGGCTTATCTGGCCCATTTTGATCGATCAAATTGCTTACAATATCCCTGTTTAGCTCTATCAAGTTAAGCCCAACTGATTCTTGGTATTGAATCTCTTTAGAAATCTTCCAAAATCAAATCGAAAATTCAACAGCGTCTGCATGCATGTTTCCCGCCATTTTGAATTTTCAAATCGTGAAGAAGTGTGTCCCACTAACCACTGTTGGGTGTCCCCTTAGCAAATGGGGTGGAAACATCCTTTTTGGGGTGTAAATATCCATGGGGTGCCCTTATCCAACCAAGGGGTGCCTTTAGCAATTCTTCTGGGATATTTTCCGCACTTTTTCGGGGTTCCTCCGGGACATTTCCGGGGTACTTCCGGCACACTTCTGGGGCGCTTCCG
>NC_039364.1:180381505-180396220 GCF_003573695.1 Papaver somniferum | reverse complement strand
GGGGGATGAACCGTTGAAGTCGACTCGGGCCACGACTCCTATGTCATGTACGAACCCGAGGGGCCGAGACGATATTGTAATCGTCGTCCTTCCCTGCAAACAGTTTATATTTAATTATTTTTTTTATTAATAATAAAACCCTTCCGTAGGGTTAAAAAAAATAAAATAAAATAAAAATGTCCAAAAGTCCAGAATAAAGTCCAAATAAAAAGTCCAAAAATTACAAAAATTATGAAAAATAAAGCCTATTTACAAATTCTAGAAAAATAAATAAAATCTATATACAAAAAAATAATAATAATAAAAATTAAATCCTAAAAAAAATTATGTCTTTTTTTTCTTCTCTTTTAGCTTTTAGCTTTAAGCTTTTTGTTCCCAAGTCCTTAGTATTCCACTTCGAACCTGTAAATCAAAGACACAAAAAGAAACGTAAAAAGGAACAAATAATAGTAAAAAAAAAACCTAAAAAGAAATCTATAAAGAAGTCCGCGTCTGCGGCGCCATTTTGTTGTAGTTTTTTTCTTCTAGTGATAAGTAAAAGTTCGTTGCTCGGACTTGTAAAGATTTAAAAATAAAAATATATACACAATATTTGTCACAGGATCAAGAGACACTAGGACACAGGATTCCACCATTAATCATTCACACAATTCATATATTTATTCGAAACAATTATAGCTCAAATCATAAGGACTCTCATTCTTGCCAAGGTAGATTTTTAGAATATTTATTGTATATCACTAGCATGACGCATCAAAAGCACTACGACCAAGCATACATCATCATACGATATCACAACCAATTAAGAAAAATCATAAATCGATTAATAAAAAGTGCAAGTAGTCAAAAAAATAATTAATATAATTATCATATGCGTAAAGAACGGCTTCCTCCATCATCCCAGTGTTGGGGTTTAGCTAATCATAATAATCATGTTCTCAAAATATATATTTTATGCTCAAAGTATGATTAAAAGAGTCAAAAGTTATAAAACAGTGGTTCTGAGACTCACAGAAGGCGTCCAGAAAGAAACGATAGAACTAAACTGCTGTAAAAGAACGATAGAACCTGAGCGCTGTAAACAACGACACTTCGTTTCCGCTGCTGGAACTGTTGAAGAACGACTGTCTTTAAGTGTCTGTTCTTCGTGTTCTTGAAGCTTTTTAATGGCAGCAGCAGCAGCAGGTGAACATTGCTGCTGGTTCCATTTTCTCGCTCCTCCTAGCTCTGGATCTACCCCAAACTCTTCATCCCCCTTCTATGAGACCCTAGGACGCTATTTATACACAACAATAGCAACGAATCACTCACAATAACTCCACATAATTCTCATTTACTCGGAAAATATTTTTTTTTTATTTTCTTCACTGTCAGCCGAGATACGATCTTTTCCACCTCTTCTGCCTGCGCAAATGAGTTGTAATACTTCCATAAGTCACATACAAACTTTATAAGAGAAGATATCTTCCCCTGTTTGTCCACAAACTTTCCAAAATCGGCTCACAGTGCACCCGATAATATCTTCCCCTGTTTAACTTTGATTTCCTCCCACGGCTTATCTGGCCCATTTTGATCGATCAAATTGCTTACAATAGCCCTGTTTAGCTCTATCAAGTTAAGCCCAACTGATTTTTGGTATTGAATCTCTTTAGAAATCTTCCAAAATCAAATCGAAAATTCAACAGCGTCTGCATGCATGTTTCCCGCCATTTTGAATTTTCAAATCGTGAAGAAGGGTGTCCCCCTAACCACTGTTGGGTGTCCCCTTAGAAACTGGGGTGGAAACATCCTTTTTGGGGTGTAAATATCCATGGGGTGCCATTATCCAACCAAGGGGTGCCTTTAGCAATTCTTCTGGGATATTTTCCGCACTTTTTCGGGGTTCCTCTGGGACATTTCCGGGGTACTTCTGGGACGCTTCCGGTATACCGTCAACGGAGCTCCAAACGCCGCATTTTTAACCAATTTCGCCGCAAAACCTTATTTTTCCAAAAACACCTATAAATAAATAAAACACCATAATAAGTACAAAAACGGGCACTAACAGAATATACAAATGAGATATATTAGACACATAAATGCGTCTATCAGTATCATTACTACATAGTATTCGATCCTTTGAGTTGTTTACATTACGTAGACTATGGGAAAATGAGTAGTCACAGTTTGGCGCTAGAAGGTATTGCTCACCAGCTTGAGTTTTCGTATTTATTTATTTTTGAACTTACATCTTATGTAACGAAGAGATATGTGCTCTACAACGATGAATCTCACTTTCTAGTGATTTGTTCATCCGTTATTTACGTATGTTCTTTGAGTTCACAGCCTCTAAAGACTTACTGCATCACAGATCTACAAAGTTTTTCGCAAAAACGCACTCACAAAACGTTAAAACTTTTTTTTTGTACTAAAACAACCTTTTCCGACAAGGCGTCCTTTAGATCTGAGTACCTCTGACTGCAGAGGAATCTCAACGAGATTTTAAGGAAAAAAGATCTTCTCAAGCATTGAATAACCTTGTTTTTTTGGGAGATCTAACACCCCTTTTTTAATTGGTTTTCAACATTTAAGGGTTTTTTTTCCAAGGGTGTTATAAGAAATTTAATACCTGTCTTTCAAGACGTCATTTCAGTCCTTTTTCTGAAAAAGCTGCTTAGCCGTCTTCTGTGTCAGAGCATTAATTGTTGTTTTTTAACGAAGGCATCCAAGTAGCATATCTTTCCACTTTTTTCTGTGTCGACAGGATAGTCAAAGACCTAAACCATGCAGAAACCAAGTGACGTGCCAACAAGCTCACGACCAGCAGTTACAAGAGGAAGATCCCAAAAGCCATCTCAAGCGAATTAATGAACGGAAGCAGAGAACGGGCAAAGCGAAATAACAAGAAGAACGGTTGCTAACAAGCCACCTATTCCTGCTGAAGGGATGGGGAAAACATCGGGAGCTCAACCACTTTACGACATGCCGTTATCGGAGCATCCTAATGTAACAAAGCTACCTGCGGCCAACGCAGGGTTACCCAGAACCTTAGCTCCCACAGGGCGGGGGTTAGAAAACTTAACTCCGATCCAGCTAGATCCCAACGCTCCGGTCATAAAAGAAGGTGTGGATGACTCTGAGGACCCAGCCGACAACACTCCTCAGGGTGGTGGAATCCACAATGAAGATCAAATGGCAGCACAAGTAGCAGCTTTGCTACTCCGTAACAAGGAGCATGAGGATGCAATGCACGTGATGGCCCAGGAGAACCAGAACCTAAAAGATATACTAGATGTACAGATCAAAGGTTCCCAAACTCACCCTCCGATAAATAGGCGTGAGAACGGAGCTATCTCAGGAAGAAGAAGGGTGGATCTTAACCCACCAAAGGCTAACCCACCAGGGGGAGCCAGGAGAATGCAGCACGATCCAAACGAAATGGATCCAACTTACAAGCCCTCTCAGTCTTATTATGATGATACATTTACAAGAGATGCTCACAACGTGAACATGGTCATGGAGGAAATGAAGAAAATGCGGAAGGAGATACAAGGATTGAAAACCGGTCACGCAGGATCAAGGCTAGAAGAGGTGCTCCAAGAAGCGACAAAATCTCCATTGTCTCTCCGCATTTTGAGGGAGCCTATCCCTGCGAAATGCCCGGTACCTACGTTTCAAGCATACAATGGTACCTCTGATCCCGTAGCCCACCTACGGTATTACACTCGTGTCCTTTCCCATTGGGAAAGAGATGAGGTAGTACTTTATAGGTACTTTCCTGCAAGCTTGACAGGATCAGCATTGGCATGGTATGACAACTTACCAGCAAACACAATTGACTCTTTTGAGCAATTTTCTACGGTGTTCTTGGAGACATACATGTGCAACAAGTCAACAAAAGAAGGGTAAGATAGGTGGTAGAAGACATGACAAGCAATCGGGAAAGTCAATCCAGAAATTAACATTAATTGCTATAAGTATGGACTTGACAGAACCTCATCTATCTTCGTGGAGCTTCACAACCAAGCCCTTGATTCTGAGGGAGAGCTCAGGATCGTCCAAGATCGCTGTATCAGACTAGAAGAAATCCAGAAGGACAACCCCAGGACGCAAGTAAAAACAACAACATCTCCGCAGCGAACCAACTCTCTGGAACCAATTCCGGAGATACCTAAGAGGCAAAATGAAACTGGGGGTAGAACCAGCTCTCGGGACAAAAGATCCGAATACAGAGATGGCAAAGGCAAAGGAAGAGAAAAAGAAGAATTTGTAGATAAAATCTACACAAAGCTAAACACCATGTTCTCCCACATTCTAAGCAAGAAAGGAGAGAAACCGGGATTTCCATACCCCAACACTAGGGGAAAGCAACCAGATAAAACAAAGGAGGCCAAGGAGTACTGTGAGTACCACCATTACTACGAGCATACAACTGATACATGCTATCACCTAAGGAACACGATCCAGAGATTCATAGACGAAGGCAAGTTCATGGAGTACGTGTAGATACAACCACCTGATGCTGAGATAACCCCCAATAAAAGTGTATAACTACCTCAGGACGGCAAATACATCAACATGATCACCTTCTCCAGCGGAGGTCAGGAAGAGCTACTCGAAGACATCCTCGAGTTAGCTCGAAACATAAGAAATCTAGAAGCGATATTCAAGCTAAGTGGACCACCTACAAGCACTTGGGAAGAATGGATGCTACGCCATTAACATTCTCAACAAGAGACATCAATCAGGAAGTTGAGATGCACAACGATCCACTTGTGATCACTCTTACAATACATGGATGGAACGTTACGAAGGTCCTCGTTGATGGGGGAAGCTCGTTAAATATATTGTTTTACGAACCCTACCTACGTATGGGTTTGACAGTTGAGCAAATGGATTCATCCACTTGCACAATATACGGTTTCAACGGAGCAGTCTCTAGACCAAAAGGAGAAATTGTCTTACAGGTACCCGCAGGACCCTTAGTAACCAATACAAGGTTCTGTGTTGTGGAAGCACCTTCGCCCTACAACGTAATCATGGGCAGACTATGGGTCCATCGATTACGAGGAACAACTTCGACATATCACCAATACCTCCGATTCCCTACACCCATGGGTGAAATGGAAGTCAAAGTTGACCAGCAAGATGCAAGGCTATGCAATCTAGCAGAGGTTAGGCTCAACGAAGAAAGAGTTGCTTCCCAACGACATGAAAGGAAAAGTTGAAAGGGGAATACCGACGAAGTAAAAGACGGAGGCTTTAAGGTTCCCGAAGCCCCCTCAGTTAAAGACGCAGGCACCTCCGCCACTCTGGTAGCGGACGTTTCTATCAAATAACAATTACAGAAATGCACTCTTCTACGACCTCAAAAACGAACCTTCTCACCAGTGGAACCAACAAAGAAAATCAACATCGGCACTGAGAAGGAACCAAAGATGATCAACATCGGAACTTTGCTAGAAGAAGACGAGGAGATGCAACTACAAAGGCTACTACGGGATTACACAGATGCCTTTGCATGGTCAATGGAAGACATGCCAGGAATTGACCCGAATTTGGTCTCCCACCGTCTTTGACTCAAACCAGAAATACCACCATTCAAGCAACGTATCCGCAAGGTGGAAGATATCTACCAAGAAGCGGTAGAAAAGGAGTTGCAAAAGCTACTAGCATCAGGATCCATGCGAGCAGTCAAGTATCCCACGTGGATATCCAACATGGTGATTGTACCTAAGAAGAACGGAGGCGTACACATTTGCATCGATTTTAGCAATCTCAACAAATCCTGCCCCAAGGACAGCTACCCACTGCCAAACATTGACCAACTAGTCAATGCAACCAAAGGTCACCAGAGACTATCCTTCATGGATGGATACTCTGGTTACAACCAAATCGCCCTTGCAGAAGAAGACCAGGTGCATACTGTGTTCTTTACCCCACGAGGCTTGTATTGCTATACAAGGATGCCTTTTGGACTAAAGAACGCGGGGGAAACATACCGACGATTGGTAGACAAAATCTTTAAGCCATGGATAGGCCGGATACTGGAGGTTTACGTTGATGATATGCTTGTCAAGAGCAAAGAGGCGAAAAACCACAGTTCAGACCTAAGGGAAATATTCGAAGCCATGAGAAACTTTCACATGAAAGTGAACCCGGAGAAATGCACATTCGGAGTAACCTCGGGAAAATTCCTAGGATACTTGGTAACTAAGAGAGGAATAGAAGTGGACCCCGAAAGGGCCAGAGCAATAATGGAAATGTCATCTCCGCAAACACTGAAAGGAGTACAAAAGCTAAATGGAATCTTAGCTTCCATGGGAAGATCCATAGCAAGATCATCGGATAAATGCAAAGCATTTTTCGATACACTAAGGAAAGGAAGCAGGTTCATATGGACCACGAAGTCACGAAGTGCGAACAATCTTTCCAAAAGATCAAGGAATACTTGGCTTCAGTACCCATCCTACAGAAGCCGAAGTTAGGTGAAATACTCACCCTATATTTAGCAGCAACAAGCTACGCTGTGAGCGCAATATTGGTGCGAGATCAATGGCAAGGTGAAAAACCCATCTACTACATCAGCAAGACACTCAGTTCAGCGGAGCGTAACTACACCAAGGTGGAGCAACTTATATATGCCTTAGTAGTGGCAACACAAAAACTTGGAAGAGTGGAAAAATGGAATAAACCACATTTTAGTAAGAAAAAGTTCTATTGATATCACCTGATATGTATTATGAAACCCTTGTTTACATAGATCAAAAATACAGTCCGTTGGATCAAATTGGATTCTAATTGGGTTAGGTCCTTGTTCCCAAACTGATTTTGCATACCTGCAGTGAAAGAGTAGATGTTTTGTTGTTCCTAGTTCTGCTCCACACATTGGACAAGAGGGATCAGTGTATTTTACTTTTCCATATAGTTTTGTATTAGTGGCTAAAGCATTCTGGATGCAATTCCAAGAGAAAACTTTTATTCTCTGAAAGATGTTTAGTTTCCACAAGGTTTTCCAAAAAGCTTCACGAAGAGATAGACTAACCACTTTTGTACCTACTTCATTAAGCTTATCATACATTGATTTGATAGTATAATTTCCTGATTTTGTTGAAGTCCATTTAAGCTTGTCTTGCTTTTGTTTATTGGATTTTTCTAAGAATAAATAGATTCTATAGATCAAATAAGCTATGTTTGAGGGAAAGAGAGAGTTTACTAGAGAAAAATTACATATTTTAGTAATAGGGTCAATAAGATCTGCCACAAGTGTTATAGAATCATTACTTTGATTACGATACTGCATTAGGTTACTACTTAGGTCTGAGATCCAGTTGTCTTCCCAAACATCGATATCTAGACTATTCCTTACCTCCCAAATGTTGTACATAAACACTTCTAAGTCCAAGATCCTTTATCTGGTGGTTTGGATTTTTATGGACTTTTCTTTTTAAAATAAATAGGTTTTAAAATTTTATTCCAAAGTGAGTTGGGTTCCTGGATTAGTCTCCAAGCTACCTTTGTAATCATAGTTAAGTTGAACTTTCTAGCATCTTTAAAACCCAAGCCTCTCAAATGCATAGGTTTACAGAGGCTTTTCCATGCTTTAGAATAAAATCCCCTAGAGGCTGTATTTTTACCCCACCAGAAGTCTCGTTGTATGGTATCTATCCTATTAATACTGACTTATTAGATTAAGTTCTATGAGATAGATTTGGCTGCTAGATTAGCCAAAAAGTGTTGCAGTTCAAAAAAAAAGTGGTGTCTATTTGTTAACACTAGTTCTCTTTCCTAGTAATTGCTCGCATGTGAAGTAGTAGCGAGATAATTGCGCTGAATGGTTCAGCGCAATCAAAATCACCTTTTCGCGGAATGGTTCAGCGCATTTAGATTTATTTTTTGATCTGACGGCTGAGATTGGTGGCGCTGAACCATTCAGCGCAATTTAAATATACTTTTCGCTGAATGATTTAGCGCAGCTTCCTAAATCTACTATTTGCTGAATGATTCAGCGCATCTAGTATGCTAGATTAGAACTACCATATGACTTAGGAGGTTGTCCTAGCTGATGTGGACTTCCAATCTAGATGCTAGATTAGAAGACCATAGGACTAAGCCTTAAGAGTCATCCTACTTGATTGTGGCAGTACCTTGCCTTTCCATCCTATATAATATTGTGTCGAAAGTTTTTACTTTAGATATTTATCTATGAAAAGAGACGCTCCTATATATGGATCTATTAGACTAATATGTTTTATCTTAAGGAGTTTTGATATTATTTTCTGATGTTTTGGCTGAACTTTTTTACTAAAGAAGACACTCGACCTTTCAAAGTTTATTAGTTGTCATGAAGCTTTACTGAAAATATCTACAATGGACATGAGGTTTATTAGGTGGACCAGAATTAATAAGGATCGTGAGGCTAAATAAGGATTTTTGACGCGAAATTGTATCGCCTAACTAACTTTTGAATTTTAGATGGAAATTGAAAACAACTTTTCCACTGTTATCCAGACAAGCTAATTTTCTCAATAATTGTTAGGGGGAAAGCCTCTTTTACTAGAGGGAAAGCTGACTTTGGGGTGGAAAACACTTTCCTCTTTCTTATTAATAATAATCACTTGAGTTTCCATATCAAATACTTCATATGCATAAGGTTCACCATTATCACTGATAATATATGGAACATAATTAATGAGGGAGAACCTCGGCTGCATAAATAAAACCAAGGAGCAGCTAACCACTGTTAGTATACTATTTTAATCTCTACTTGTCTGAATAATACGTGACTTGCATCACTTACACGATGGACAACTTTACAATGAAACAATGAACATCATTTTCTAAATTGCATTACACGGATGAGGTCAGTTTATTTTCTAAAGCTTAACACTTAAAACTTATAGTTGTAGACCGTCCATATAATGAGTATTTGTATGATGAGGACTTGAATACCATTTCTATTTCATTTCCTCTTTATGTGTTCAAAAATTCTAAAATCACATCTTGCCGATGTGAGAACACAAGAAAGACCAAATGAAATAGAGAATGAACAGGGAGTGTTCCTGTTTTTTTCGTCTATTACATACTACAAACCGATACATCAATCCGTAACAAAAAAGTTATATATATATATATAAAAGATATCGGCTCATCCGAATTCTGGAGTAGTAATACAAGTACATGATATATAGTCTTAGGCACGATGGAATCTTTGATAGGGGAAAAGTTTTCTAAATCCACACTGAAGTCGGCTTTCCCTCTAGTATTCTATTAAGAGTGTAGCGTCGGCGTAGAGTGTCACCCCAAGAGTTGCCCTAAAGAAAAAAAGAAGAAAAAGAAGGAACGGTTGTAGATAGATTAGATATGGTCGGGTCAGTTGCTATTCGGTGGAACCAACATAAAGGCATCGTCGTCATCGACAAGCAAGTCAAAGCAAACAGGCCCTTTTGCCTTCGTTCCCACTTAGTTTCTTCTCACATATCTCTCTCTTCCCAATTTCTGGCCAAGGTAAGGGCTTTTCTTTTACTTCTTCTTCCATCCTTGAATTTTTTTTTCTAATATTTTACCAATTGATCAGCTTGTTCTCTGAAAACCCTAAATTCTGAATGCAAATCCTAGGAGTGAAAACTCACATAGATGTGTGTTGGTGCTTTAGGTTAAAGAAATTCCTCATCTATTTGGTTGTCCGAGTGTAAGAGAAGGGTTTGATCTTTAGTACGAGTCTTTTCCTTTGATTCTCTAGTAATTTTTATTTTATTTTTGAATTTTTCGTGTAAATTATTTTTTCTTTTATTTGTTAGTTCCTGCCCCTTCCTTTAATTTTTCCCAAGATACAGTATTGCCTTTCCTTCTCTCGTTGTAAGACTAAAATTCACTTATTTTTCAAGTAAATATCCGAAATTTTTAGAAAAGACAACTTTAAGGAGTTTGTAGCTGACATTGTAAAACAGTATGTTTGCTGAATAGTGCATTCTTCAAATCATTATATTATATTTTATACTCTTTTGCCTTGAAGCTAAACATTGTACACACTATCTCTACTCAGTAACTACTATTTTTGTAGATCTGAGCTGACCACACAAGACTAGCTATTGCTGTTCTGGTTACTTGCACATAAATCTCTACCGGAAACGCTGGATGTTTTTGTTCAGAATTCATTGCCAGTACTCACAGTTGACGAGCTGGGATCTCTACTTCTCTCCTTTTATAGTGATATTGATGCTGGAGGCAGTATGCCGGTGATTGTTGGGAGAAATGCAAAGGTATTCTGCTGTCAGCTGCAGCGGTGGAGTTTCTAACAGTGCTGGTGGTGGACCATCTTCTAGAGATACCACAAGAGCTGATTCATTTGCTTTGTCAAGCTTCTCCCTGAATCAAAGGTAATGATAATCCTCTTTGAGCGTCACTGCTTGGTGAATTTGGTCATATAAACACTTTAGGGTTGAACTTGCTGAAAACTGATGTTGTTTGTTTGGCTTGGTTAGGAATGATGTTCAATAGTTCTTCACCATTAATTTTTCTTTCTTTCTTCTTGCTTTTAAATAAGGATCATGCTTCACAAATATATATTATCTTGCAGAGCAGCATTACATTTCATTTTGGTTTCTAAATGTACAAATTAGGTATGATACTTGAAGAAATATTTTCTGCTGATATTCAGAACTCTAGTTACTGAACCAGAAATATTTTCTGCTTTTGAATTTCTCAAGATATCTTGGATATCTTTTTGGCTTTTGTGTTTTTCTTCCCTACACTCCCTTTCCCTCTTAATCATGTCCTACTCTTGTTTGAAGGATCATCTATTTTTCCGAAGGCGCAGTTCTTTTGATCCTTTTTCTCAGATCCCATCCTTTCCAATCCATCTAATTGCATGATATGTACAATTAAATCATACCATTTGCTTATGTGTTGCTAATAAGTCTGCGTTGGAGTTCCACTGTGATGAGGGGTGTTTGTCCTTGCATGAAATTTGTTACTCATCTTTTTGGGTACATATAAATGTGTATACACATAGACTATAAAGTATGAATATTGCCACATAATCTACCGTATCCTTCAGTGCGGGTTCCACTTAGTGGTGAATAAGGGCTCATTTTTTGGTCTTGTAGAACGTTACATCTTAAAACAAAAAATCTTCTCAATGGCTTAATATAGGCTGAATTTTGAACAATAATATATGCGACAGTGAGAATAAGAAAAACCTGGCCCTTTGGAGAACCATCAAGTGGTCTGATGGTTCTCATGCTCCCTCCCCTAGGGGAGGCTGCGGTTCGAACCCTGTAATTGTGCCTAAAGATGCCTAAGGATTCCTAAATGAAGGATTTAGAAAGTAGCCCAGGGACCACCGTTTTATGCCATCAAAAAGAATAAAAAACCTGTCCCTTTGATCATCTCCATTTGGCATTGCATAAAAGTGTGTTGCAATGGGGTAGCAGTAGAGTATTTTGCAACACACACAGACATATATGCCTGAGATGTAAGATTTTTGTAAACCTTCTGTTATACTTTTGGTAGTGGGCATTGTTTTTCTTTGTTCCTTGGGTGGCCTCGTGATGATTCATGGATAATGTGTGAGCAGCATAGTTGGTTGCATCGTTTTAACTTTTTTTATCTGATAAGCTTATCTGATAAGCTCATATCTGGTTGCCAAATTCTGGTCAGAGAATGATGTAAGTTCTTAATAATTTACGGACCAATGCATCATGTGTTAAGTCCTTAGTGTGGTCTGCTGCTGCAGGAAGCAATTGCAACTAACACCGTACAAGTTGAAGTGCGACAGTGAACCACTAAATCACAGGTAGATCTGTTCTCAAAACCTTTTTTTTTGTTGATTCTGTGGATTCATTTGTCTTGTTATTTGATTATGTCTGAAACATTTAAAAAGTTTCTTATTGAAGGAACTGGGAAGGGAATTCTGATTTTTTGTCTCCCCCTTCCTTTCCCTTTGTTATTTGTTTTTGCCATTTTTTTTCTTTATATTTCCTTTTTAACTCTTTCCAGTTCATCAGCACCTAGTTCGTAGCAGAAATTCTAAAAAGTGACTGAGCTGTTTGCCGTTGCTAGTTTATTTTCATTGAAGGGTTATCTTAATTTACCTTACGCTTCTCTACTTAGGCTTGGACCTCCCGACTTTTACCCACAATCTCCAAACTGCCCCGAGGAGACATTAACCAGGGAATCTTTGCAACATGGATACAAGGAAACTGTTGATGGACTTGAGGTAACTTTACGTATCCTGGAAGTGCAATTAAGTATCTTTTTTTTAATGAGTTCTGTTGTAAGTGAGTTTGTCGTGCTCTGACCTCTTTTGCTTCCTTCTAACTATGATTCTGGAAATGGAGCTGGTATTGCTCCGAATGATTTTATATCTCACCAGCAAAGTTGATTAGGTCTGCTCTATGAATGCTGTGGGTGGGCAAGGTTGTGGAGTGGCTTTTGCAGATATATTTTAATTCCGTTCATTGTTCCAGTGAAATATTATCTGCACAGTTGTTCAAGTGCTCGAATTTAGTTAGTTTTTTTTTTCAGACTTCCCACCTGTCATCATCTTAGCTCCTTTTTGTGGTCTGTTATGGCAAGCAATTGGAATAAACACCTTTTTAGTTTGCTGGTTTAAGAAACCTAACTTTAATTTGATGGACCAAATTGGCTAGTAGTTTGGTCTTAGGAGTGTTGTCTTTCTTAAGCGAGAGTTGCTGGCCCTCTATTTCCAGTTCATATGGTTTTTACATCGGAATATTGGAAAAAATGGATTTGGTTATACCACTATTTGTCTTATTTTACTGTTGAAGGTTTTGTGATGTTCTTGTGATAGAGATACGGTCAAATCTGACATATTATGTTGTGCTTTCCTGTGACGTTAATGGTTTGACATGCTTTTTATTCTTGCTGCTTCGTAACAGTCTATTTTATTCAAATTCTTACTATAACTTTACATGCTGAATGAGCCAGGAATCTAGAGAAATTTCACTTACCCAGCTTGGAACTTTCACAAAACCTGTTGTGCTGAAATGCAAAGAGGTAATTCTTTTTATTAAGCAATACCATCCCATTGGATTTTTCTTTGTCAGTTTCATGCTTTCCATTGACATAATTCGAGTGCATAGGGAAGTATCCGGTGTCGCTTTGCAATTTTATTCCTATATATGGATCAAAATTAATTTGCTGATTTCTTCTTTCCCTTTGTTTTGTTTGCTTTTGTGGTTTCTTAGTTGCTTTCTAATTATTTTGCTAATTATTGCTCTTACTTTTTAGGCTATTCGTAAACGCTATAGGGATATCAACGAATCTCGTGCTCAAAAGCGCAAGGTAACGTCTAATTTCAAATTGTAGACAGGAAAAGCTTATGAAAGCATTTCGTAACGAAAGCCAAAATATTACATTAAGAACATATTGTTAAGTAACTCTTGATCAGTGTCATGTGTACCAGCAAAAGTGTAGTGGAACCACTGTCAAGCTGACCAAACATCTAAAATTTTGAATCATGTAAATTATGTACACATATGTCCTCTCAAATTAATTTTCCAGTCCTCCTGTGTTGGTCATCCTCATTCTAGGGTACGCAAAAGAGTTCAGCTGCTCAGGTCAATTTTTTTTCAAGATTGTTGGATGGAAACTTCAAGGTTCTCATAACCATTTAGTCGTGGCTGTAAAAGAAATCTGCTCGATACAAAGTATATAACCTCATCATTTTGTGATTTGAAATCAGCTGTGAGGATATCCTCGATCTTGAATAGTGGTTCCTTGGTTTAGTAGTTCCATAATTACGGTGGCATTACAAAGTTTGGACTCATTAGAATGGTTAACAAGTGATATGATCTCCATGATGCGTGTATTCCCTTGATAGGTTTGAAACTTCAGAATGGTTCTTTCTTTCTTTTTCTGTAGGTCGATACATGTGCTGAGAATATTTTTGTCCTTACTAATTCAGCTCAGCTGAAGATTCTCCTTATTTGTCCGCTTATAAAATTGTCATTTGCTCCCTCTGCAACCATAATGGACTCGACACTGTATGCTATTTGTGTGGAGTGCCCTTGAGACTTAGATTAAGATAACCCAACAGCTGATTCTTGGCACGGATGATCTGCTTTCCTTGTACTCGATTTAAAGACTTAAAAATTTGTAACCCTCAGAAATTTGATAGCCAGTCAAGGATGTAAACTGCTTCCTTCCTCTATATTTTGTTGTTCTTAAAAAATATTATTGATTTAGTTTAAATTTTCAGAATGGTCAAGTTTTTTGCGACAACATTATGCTAAGTGAACATTCTCGTTGGAAATAAAAATCATCAGTGTGGTACCATACATTGTCAGGGTTTTTGTGAGATTCTAGAATGCAGTTTGAATGCATTGTAGCTCCTGCATGAGGGGGTGACCAGAGGGTTGGTTTTTGCGGAGGATCTTCTCATCCTGAAAATCACGCTATTCTTAAGCTTACAGCCATATCATCAATTGCTTGCATTAATAATTATTAGTACAAAAATCAATCATCATCAGTTTACAGTTATGGGATGACTGGTTTACGTGTGATGTGTCCATGAATAGGCAGATCCTTGTAAGCATTCAAGTAACGTGCTCTTAAAAAACCTTTCGATCTTCTCCATTTGGGTTTTGCTGTATTATTCATAATGCAGATACAAGATGGCTCTTATTTGGTGTACGTTAGCCATGTCCGTGCTGTAGAGCAACTCGCACATTCTACTCAACTTTTTTTTTTTTTTTTTTTTTTTTTTCCCTT
>NC_039364.1:179108680-179113248 GCF_003573695.1 Papaver somniferum | reverse complement strand
CTATCTTGAATCAAATAGAAAGACAAAGCCAAACACAAAAAAAAAAAGAGTTCATAAAAATGTTGTATTTTATATACGTTAACTCAAAAAGTCTACACACTTTGTTATAAGTCGGAAATTGATTTCTGAGACTAAATTGTAAACTAGATAAACTCATCTTTAACAGAAAAAGTTTGAAAAATTTATTGTAATTACAATAATATGTTCTAAGGCAATACCTCTAGTAAAAATTGTATTTCTATGTACGTTGATTCAAGAAAATATGAAGGAAGTCAAATTTCACAATAGCAAAAAGATGAAAGACCATACAAAACTAATCAAAATCCTAACAAATTTCATCTATCTTGAATCAAATAGAAAGACAAAGCCAAGACAAAAACAAAGAGTTCATAAATTTTTTGAATTTTATATACGTTAACTCAAAAAAGTCTACACACTTCGTTATAGTCGGAAATTGATTTCTGAGACTAAATTGTAAACTAGATAAACTCATCTTTAAAAGAAAATGTTTGGAAAATGTATTGTAATCACAAATAATATGTTCTAAGGCAATACCTCTAGTAAAATTGCATTTCTATTTACGTTGATTCAAGAAAATATAAAGGAAGTCAAATTTCACACTAGAAGAAGGATGAAAGACCATGCAGAAATAATCCAAATCCTAACAAATTTCATCTATCTTGAATCAAATAGAAAGAAAAAGCCAACACAAAAAGAAAGAGTTCATAAAAATGTTGAATTTTATATAAGTTAACTCAAAAAAGTCTACACACTTCGTTATAAGTCTGAAATTGATTTCTGAAACTAAATTGTAAACTAGTTAAACTCATCTTTAACAGTAAAAGTTTGAAAAATGTATTGTAGTCACAAATAATATGTTCTAAAGCATTACGTCTAGTAAAAATTGCATTTCTATGTACGTTGATTCAAGAAAATATGAAGGAAGGAAAATTTCACAATAGAAGAAGGATGAAAGACCAAGAAGAACTAATCCAAATCCTAACAAATTTCATCTATCTTGAATCAAATAGAAAGACAAAGCCAACACAAAAAGAAAGAGTTCATAAAAATGTTGAATTTTATATACGTTAACTCAAAAAAGTCTACACACTTCGTTATAAGTCTGAAATTGATTTCTGAAACTAAATTGTAAACTAGATAAACTCATCTTTAACAAAAAATGTTTGAAAAATGTATTGTAATCACAAATAATATGTTCTAAGGCATTACGTCTAGTAAAAATTGCATTTCTGTGTACGTTGTTTCAAGAAAATATGAAGGAAGTCAATTTCACAATAGAAGAAAGATGAAAGACCATGCAGAACTAATCCAAATCCTAACAAATTTCATCTATCTTGAATCAAATAGAAAGACAACGCCAACACAAAAACAAAGAGTTCATAAATTTTTTGAATTTTATATACGTTAACTAAAAAAAGTTTACATACTTCGGCATAAGTCGGAAATTGATTTTTGAGATAAATTGTAAACTAGATAAACTCATCTTTAACTAGAAAAAGTTTGAAAAATATATTGTAATTGCAATTAATATGTTCTAAGGCAATACCTCTAGTAAAAATTGTATTTCAATGTACGTTGATTCAAGAAAATATGAAGGAAGTCAAATTTCAGACTAGAAGAAGGATGAAAGACCATGTAGAACTAATCCAAATCCTAACAAATTTCTTCTATCTAGAATCAAATAGAAAGACAAAGCCAACACAAAAAGAAAGAGTTCATAAAAATGCTAAATTTTATAACTCAAAAAAGTCTACACACTTCGTTATAAGTCTGAAATTGATTTTTGAACCTAAATTGTAAACTAGATAAACTCAACTTTAACATAAAAAGTTAGAAAAATGCATTGTAGTCAGAAATAATATGTTCTAAGGCATTACGTCTAGTAAAAGAAGCATTTCTATGTACGTTGATTCAAGAAAATATGAAGGAAGTCAAATTTCAAAATAGAAGAAGGATGAAAGACCATGTAGAACTAATCCAATTCCTAACAAATTTCATCTATGTTGAATCAAATAGAAAGACAAAGCCAACACAAAAGAAAAAGATCATAAAAATGTTGAATTTTATATACGTTAACTCAAAAAAGTCTACACACTTCGTTATATGTCTGAAACTGATTTCTGAAACTAAATTTTAAACAATATAAACTCATCTTTAACAGAAAAACTTTCAAAAATGTATTGTAGTCTCAAATAATATGCTCCAAGGCATTACGTCTAGTAAAAATTGCATTTCTATGTACGTTGATTCAAGAAAATATGAAGGAAGTCAAATTTCACAATAGAAGAAGGATGAAAGACCATGCAGAACTAATCCAAATCCTAACAAATTTCATCTATCTTGAATCAAATAGTAAGACAAATCCAACACAAAAAGAAAGAGTTCATAAAAATTTTGAATTTTATATACGTTAACTCAAAAAAGCCTACACACTTCGTCATAAGTCGGAAATTGATTTCTGAGACTAAATCGTAAACTAGATAAACTCATATTTAACAGAAAAAGTTTGAAAAATGTATTATAATCACAAATAATATGTTCTAAAGCATTACGTCAAGTAAAAATTGCATTTCTATGTATGTTGATTCAAGAAAATATGAAGGAAGGAAAATTTCACACAAGAAGAAGGATGAAAGACCATGCAGAAATAATCCAAATCCTAACAAATTTCATCTATCTTGAATCAAATAGAAAGAAAAAGCCAACACAAAAAGAAAGAGTTCATAAAAATGTTGAATTTTATATAAGTTAACTCAAAAAAGTCTACACACTTCGTTATAAGTCTGAAATTGATTTCTGAAACTAAATTGTAAACTAGTTAAACTCATCTTTAACAGTAAAAGTTTGAAAAATGTATTGTAGTCACAAATAATATGTTCTAAAGCATTACGTCTAGTAAAAATTGCATTTCTATGTACGTTGATTCAAGAAAATATTAAGGAAGGAAAATTTCACAATAGAAGAAGGATGAAAGACCAAGAAGAACTAATCCAAATCCTAACAAATTTCATCTATCTTGAATCAAATAGAATGACAAAGCCAACACAAAAAGAAAGAGTTCATAAAAATGTTGAATTTTATATACGTTAACTCAAAAAAGTCTACACACTTCGTTATAAGTCTGAAATTGATTTCTGAAACTAAATTGTAAACTAGATAAACTCATCTTTAACAAAAAAAAGTTTGAAAAATGTATTGTAATCACAAATAATATGTTCTAAGGAATTACATCTAGTAAGAATTGCATTTCTGTGTACGTTGTTTCAAGAAAATATGAAGGAAGTCAATTTCACAATAGAAGAAAGATGAAAGACCATGCAGAACTAATCCAAATCCTAACAAATTTCATCTATCTTGAATCAAATAGAAAGACAACGCCAACACAAAAACAAAGAGTTCATAAATTTTTTGAATTTTATATACGTTAACTAAAAAAAGTTTACATACTTCGGCATAAGTCGGAAATTGATTTTTGAGACTAAATTGTAAACTAGATAAACTCATATTTAACTAGAAAAAGTTTGAAAAATATATTGTAATTGCAATTAATATGTTCTAAGGCAATACCTCTAGTAAAAATTGTATTTCAATGTACGTTGATTCAAGAAAATATCAAGGAAGTCAAATTTCAGACTAGAAGAAGGATGAAAGACCATGTAGAACTAATCCAAATCCTAACAAATTTCTTCTATCTTGAATCAAATAGAAAGACAAAGCCAACACAAAAAGAAAGAGTTCATAAAAATGTTAAATTTTATAACTCAAAAAAGTCTACACACTTCGTTATAAGTCTGAAATTGATTTTTGAACCTAAATTGTAAACTAGATAAACTCAACTTTAACATAAAAAGTTAGAAAAATGCATTGTAGTCATAAATAATATGTTCTAAGGCATTACGTCTAGTAAAAATTGCGTTTCTATGTACGTTGATTCAAGAAAATATGAAGGAAGTCAAATTTCAAAATAGAAGAAGGATGAAAGACCATGCAGAACTAATCCAATTCCTAACAAATTTCATCTATGTTGAATCAAATAGAAAGACAAAGCCAACACAAAAAGAAAGAGATCATAAAAATGTTGAATTTTATATACGTTAACTCAAAAAAGTCTACACACTTCGTTATATGTCTGAAACTGATTTCTGAAACTAAATTTTAAACAATATAAACTCATCTTTAACAGAAAAAGTTTCAAAAATGTATTGTAGTCTCAAATAATATGCACCAAGGCATTACGTCTAGTAAAAATTGCATTTCTATGTACGTTGGTTCAAGAAAATATGAAGGAAGTCAAATTTCACAATAGAAGAAGGATGAAAGACCATGCAGAACTAATCCAAATCCTAACAAATTTCATCTATCTTGAATCAAATAGTAAGACAAAGCCAACACAAAAAGAAAGAGTTCATAAAATTTTTGAATTTTATATACGTTAACTCAAAAAAGCCTACACACTTCGTCATAAGTCGGAAATTGATTTCTGAGACTAAATCGTAAACTAGATAAACTCATATTTAACAGAAAAAGTTTGAAAAATGTATTATAAT
>NC_039364.1:179108342-179108670 GCF_003573695.1 Papaver somniferum | reverse complement strand
GAATCAAATAGAAAGACAAAGCCAACACAAAAAGAAAGAGTTCATAAAAATGTTAAATTTTATAACTCAAAAAAGTCTACACACTTCGTTATAAGTCTGAAATTGATTTTTGAACCTAAATTGTAAACTAGATAAACTCAACTTTAACATAAAAAGTTAGAAAAATGCATTGTAGTCATAAATAATATGTTCTAAGGCATTACGTCTAGTAAAAATTGCGTTTCTATGTACGTTGATTCAAGAAAATATGAAGGAAGTCAAATTTCAAAATAGAAGAAGGATGAAAGACCATGCAGAACTAATCCAATTCCTAACAAATTTCATCTAT
>NC_039364.1:179092616-179108332 GCF_003573695.1 Papaver somniferum | reverse complement strand
TACGTCTAGTAAAAATTGCATTTCTATGTACGTTGGTTCAAGAAAATATGAAGGAAGTCAAATTTCACAATAGAAGAAGGATGAAAGACCATGCAGAACTAATCCAAATCCTAACAAATTTCATCTATCTTGAATCAAATAGTAAGACAAAGCCAACACAAAAAGAAAGAGTTCATAAAATTTTTGAATTTTATATACGTTAACTCAAAAAAGCCTACACACTTCGTCATAAGTCGGAAATTGATTTCTGAGACTAAATCGTAAACTAGATAAACTCATATTTAACAGAAAAAGTTTGAAAAATGTATTATAATAACAAATAATATGTTCTAAAGCATTACGTCAAGTAAAAATTCCATTTCTATGTATGTTGATTCAAGAAAATATGAAGGAAGGAAAACTTCACAATGGAAGAAGGATGAAAGACCAAGAAGAACTAATCCATATCCTAAAAAATTTCATCTATCTTGAATCAAATAGAAATACAAAGCCAAACACAAAAAGAAAGAGTTCATAAAAATGTTGTATTTTATATACGTTAACTCAAAAAGTCTACACACTTTGTTATAAGTCGGAAATTGATTTCTGAGACTAAATTGTAAACTAGATAAACTTATCTTTAACAGAAAAAGTTTGAAAATGTATTGTAATTACAATAATATGTTCTATGGAAATACCTCTAGTAAAAATTGTATTTCTATGTACGTTGATTCAAGAAAATATGAAGGAAGTCAAATTTCACAATAGCAGAAAGATGAAACACCATACAGAACTAATCAAAATCCTAACAAATTTCATCTATCTTGAATCAAATAGAAAGACAAAGCCAACACAAAAACAAAGAGTTCATAAATTTTTTGAATTTTATATACGTTAACTCAAAAAAGTCTACACACTTCGTTATAGTCGGAAATTGATTTCTGAGACTAAATTGTAAACTAGATAAACTCATCTTTAACAGAAAATGTTTGGAAAATGTATTGTAATCACAAATAATATGTTCTAAGGCAATACCTCTAGTAAAAATTGCATTTCTATTTACGTTGATTCAAGAAAATATAAAGGAAGTCAAATTTCACACTAGAAGAAGGATGAAAGACCATGCAGAACTAATCCAAATCCTAACAAATTTCATCTATCTTGAATCAAATAAAAAGACAAAGCCAACACAAAAAGAAAGAGTTCATAAAAATGTTGAATTTTATATAAGTTAACTCAAAAAAGTCTACACACTTCGTTATAAGTCTGAAATTGATTTCTGAAACTAAATTGTAAACTAGTTAAACTCATCTTTAACAGTAAAAGTTTGAAAAATATATTGTAGTCACAAATAATATGTTCTAAAGCATTACGTCTAGTAAAAATTGCATTTCTATGTACGTTGATTCAAGAAAATATGAAGGAAGGAAAATTTCACAATAGAAGAAGGATGAAAGACCAAGAAGAACTAATCCAAATCCTAACAAATTTCATCTATCTTGAATCAAATAGAAATACAAAGCCAACACAAAAAGAAAGAGTTCATAAAAATGTTGAATTTTATATACGTTAACTCAAAAAAATCTACACACTTCGTTATAAGTCTGAAATTGATTTCTGAAACTAAATTGTAAACTAGATAAACTCATATTTAACGAAAAAAGTTTGAAAAATGTATTGTAATCACAAATATTATGTTCTAAGGCATTACTTCTAGTAAAAATTGCATTTCTGTGTACGTTGATTCAAGAAAATATGAAGGAAGTCAATTTCACAATAGAAGAAAGATGAAAGACCATGCATAACTAATCCAAATCCTAAAAAATTTCATCTATCTTGAATCAAATAGAAAGACAACGTCAACACAAAAACAAAGAGTTCATAAATTTTTTGAATTTTATATACGTTAACTCAAAAAAGTTTACATACTTCGTCATAAGTCGGAAATTGATTTTTGAGACTAAATTGTAAACTAGATAAACTCATCTTTAACAGAAAAAGTTTGAAAAATATATTGTAATTGCAATTAATATGTTCTAAGGCAATACCTCTAGTAAAAATTGTATTTCAATGTACGTTGATTCAAGTAAATATGAAGGAAGTCAAATTTCAGACTAGAAGAAGGATGAAAGACCATGTAGAACTAATCCAAATCCTAAAAAATATCTTCTATCTGGAATCAAATAGAAAGACAAAGCCAACACAAAAAGAAAGAGTTCATAAAAATGTTAAATTTTATAACTCAAAAAAGTCTACACACTTCGTTATAAGTCTGAAATTGATTTTTGAACCTAAATTGTAAACTAGATAAACTCAACTTTAACATAAAAAGTTAGTAAAATGCATTGTAGTCACAAATAATATGTTCTAAGGCATTACGTCTAGTAAAAATTGCGTTTCTATGTACGTTGATTCAAGAAAATATGAAGGAAGTCAAATTTCAAAATAGAAGAAGGATGAAAGACCATGCAGAACTAATCCAATTCCTAACAAATTTCGTCTATGTTGAATCAAATAGAAAGACAAAGCCAACTCAAAAAGAAAGAGATCATAAAAATGTTGAATTTTATATACGTTAACTCAAAAAAGTCTACACACTTCGTTATATGTCTGAAATTTATTTCTGAAACTAAATTTTAAACAATATAAACTCATTTTTAACAGAAAAAGTTTCAAAAATGTATTGTAGTCTCAAATAATATGTTCCAAGGCATTACGTCTAGTAAAAATTGCATTTCTATGTACGCTGATTCAAGAAAATATGAAGGAAGTCAAATTTCACAATAGAAGAAGGATGAAAGACCATGCAGAACTAATCCAAATCCTAACAAATTTCATCTATCTTGAATCAAATAGTAAGACAAAGCCAACACAAAAAGAAAGAGTTCATAAAAATTTTGAATTTTATATACGTTAACTCAAAAAAGCCTACACACTTCGTCATAAGTCGGAAATTGATTTCTGAGACTAAATCGTAAACTAGATAAACTCATATTTAACAGAAAAAGTTTGAAAAATGTATTATAATCACAAATAATATGTTCTAAAGCATTACGTCAAGTAAAAATTGCATTTCTATGTATGTTGATTCAAGAAAATATGAAGGAAGGAAAATTTCAAGTAGAAAGACAAAGCTAACACAAGAAGAAAGAGTTCATAAAAATGTTGAATTTTATATATGTTAACTCAAAAAAATCTACACACTTCGTTATAAGTCGGAAATTCATTTCTGAGACTAAATCGTAAACTAGATAAACTCATCTTTAACAGAAAAAGTTTGAAAAATGTATTGTAATCACAATTAATATGTTCTAAGGAAATACGTCTAGTAAAAATTGCATTTCTATGTACGTTGATTCAAGAATATATGAAGGAAATCAAATTTCACAATAGAAGAAGGTTGAAAGACCAAGCAGAACTAATCCAAATCCTGACAAATTTCATCTATCTTGAATCAGATAGAAAGACAAAGCCAACACAAAAGGAAAGAGTTCATAAAAATGTTGAAATTTATATATGTTAACTCAAAAAAGTCTACACACTTTGTTATAAGTCGGAAATTGATTTCTGAGACTAAATTGTAAACTAGATAAACTCATATTTAACAAAAAAAAGTTTGAAAAATGTATTGTAATTACAATTAGTATGTTTTAAATCAATACGTCTAGTAAAAATTGCATTTTTATGTACGTTGATTCAAGAAAATATGAAGGAAGGAAAATTTCACAATAGAACAAGGATGAAAGACTATGCAGAACTAATCCAAATCCTAACAAATTTCATCTATCTTGAATCAAATAGAAAGACAAAGCTAACACAAGAAGAAAGAGTTCATAAAATTTTGAATATTATATACGTTAACTCAAAAAAGTCTACACACTTCGTTATAAGATAGAAATTGATTTATGAGACTAAATTGTAAACTAGATAAACTCATCTTTAACAAAAAAAGTTTGAAAAATGTATTGTAATCACAATTAATATGTTCTAAGGCAATACGTCTAGTAAAAATTTCATTTCTATGTACGTTGATTCAAGAAAATATAAAGGAAGTCAAATTTTACAATAGAAGAAGGTTGAAAGACCAAGCAGAACTAATCCAAATCCTAACAAATTTCATCTATCTTGAATTAGATAGAAAGACAAAGCCAATACAAAAATAAATAGTTCATAAATATGTTGAGTTTTATATACGTTAACTCAAAATAGTTTACACACTTCGTTGTAAGTCGGAAGTTGATTTCTGAGACTAAATTGTAAACTAGATAAATTCATCTTTAACAAAAAAAGTTTGAAAAATATATTTTAATTACAATTAATATGTTCTAAGCTAATACCTCTAATAAAAATTGCATTTCTATGTACGTTGATTCAAGAAAATATCAAGGAAGTCAAATTTCACAATAGAAGATGGATGAAATACCATGCAGAACTAATCCAAATCCTAACAAATTTCTTCTATCTGGAATCAAATAGAAAGACAAAGCCAACACAAAAAGAAAGAGTTCATAAAAATGTTAAATTTTATAACTCAAAAAAGTCTACACACTTCGTTATAAGTCTGAAATTGATTTTTGAACCAAATTGTAAACTAGATAAACTCAACTTTAACATAAAAAGTTAGAAAAATGCATTGTAGTCACAAATAATATGTTCTAAGGCATTACGTCTAGTAAAAATTGCGTTTCTATGTACGTTGATTCAAGAAAATATGAAGGAAGTCAAATTTCAAAATAGAAGAAGGATGAAAGACCATGCAGAACTAATCCAATTCCTAACAAATTTCATCTATCTTGAATTAGATAGAAAGACAAAGCCAATACAAAAATAAATAGTTCATAAATATGTTGAATTTTATATACGTTAACTCAAAATAGTTTACACACTTCGTTGTAAGTCGGAAGTTGATTTCTGAGACTAAATTGTAAACTAGATAAATTCATCTTTAACAAAAAAAGTTTGAAAAATATATTTTAATTACAATTAATATGTTCTAAGGTAATACCTCTAATAAAAATTGCATTTCTATGTACGTTGATTCAAGAAAATATCAAGGAAGTCAAATTTCACAATAGAAGAAAGATGAAAGATCATGCAGAACTAATCCAAATCCTAACAAATTTCTTCTATCTTGAATCAAGAAATACAAAGCCAACACAAAAAGAAAGAGTTCATAAAAATGTTAAATTTTATAACTCAGAAAAGTCTACACACTTCGTTATAAGTCATAAATTGATTTTTGAACCTAAATTGTAAACTAGATAAACTCAACTTTAACATAAAAAGTTTGAAAAATGCATTGTAGTCACAAATAATATGTTCTAAGGCATTACGTCTAGTAAAAATTGCATATCTATGTACGTTGATTCAAGAAAATATGAAGGAAGTCAAATTTCAAAATAGAAGAAGGATGAAAGACCATGCTGAACTAATCCAATTCCTAACAAATTTCGTCTATGTTGAATCAAATAGAAAGACAAAGCCAACACAAAAAGAAAGAGATCATAAAAATGTTGAATTTTATATACGTTAACTCAAAAAAGTCTACACACTTCGTTATATGTCTGAAATTGATTTCTGAAACTAAATTTTAAACAATATAAACTCATCTTTAACAGAAAAAGTTTCAAAAATGTATTGTAGTCTCAAATAATATTTTCCAAGGCATTACGTCTAGTAAAAATTGCATTTCTATGTACGCTGATTCAAGAAAATATGACGGAAGTCAAATTTCACAATAGAAGAAGGATGAAAGACCATGCAGAACTAATCCAAATCCTAACAAATTTCATCTATCTTGAATCAAATAGTAAGACAAAGCCAACACAAAAAGAAAGAGTTCATAAAAATTTTGAATTTTATATACGTTAACTCAAAAAAGCCTACACACTTCGTCATAAGTCGGAAATTGATTTCTGAGACTAAATCGTAAACTAGATAAACTCATATTTAACAGAAAAAGTTTGAAAAATGTATTATAATCACAAATAATATGTTCTAAAGCATTAGTCAAGTAAAACATTTCTATGTATGTTGATTCAAGAAAATATAAAGGAAGGAAAATTTCACAATGGAAGAAGAATGAAAGACCAAGAAGAACTAATCCAAATCCTAAAAAATATCATCTATCTTGAATCAAATAGAAAAGACAGAGCCAACACAAAAGGAAAGAGTTCATAAAAATTTTGAATTTTATATACGTTAACTCAAAAAAGGCTACACACTTCGTTATAAGTCTGAAATTGATTTCTGAAACTAAATTGTAAACTAGATAAACTCGTCTTTAACAGAAAAAGTTTGAAAAATGTATTATAATCACAAATAATATGTTCTAAGGCATTACGTCTAGTAAAAACTGCATTTCTATGTACGTTGATTCAAGAAAATATGAAGGAATTCAAATTTCACAATAGAAGAAGGATGAAAAACCAGCCAGAACTAACCCAAATTCTAACAAATTTCATCTATTTGAATCAAACTGAAAGACAAAGCCAATACAAAAATAAAGAGTTCATAAAAATGTTGAATTTTTTATATATTAAATTAAAAAAAGTCTACACACTTCGTTATAAGTCGGAAGTTGATTTCTGAGACTAAATTGTAAACTAGATAAACTCATCTTTAACAAAAAAATATTTGAAAAATGTATTGTAATTACAATTAATATGTTCTAAGGAAATACGTTTAGTAAAAATTGCATTTCTATGTACGTTGATTCAAGAAAATATGAAGGAAGTCAAATTTCACAATAGAAGAATGATGAAAGACCAAGAAGACCTAATCCAAATCCTAACAAATTTCATCTGTCTTGATTAAATAGATAGACAAAGCCAACACAAAAAGAAAGAGTTCATAAAAATGTTGAGTTTTATATACGTTAACTCAAAAAAGTGTACACGCATCGTTATACGTCTGAAATTGATTTCTGAAACTAAATTGTAAACTGGATAAACTTATCTTTAATAGAAAAAGTTTGAAAAATGTATTGTAATCACAATTAATATGTTCTAAGGCAGTACGTCTAGTAAAAATTGCATTTCTATGTACGTTGATTCATGAATATAGGAAGGAAGTCAAATTTCACTAAAGAAGAAGGACGAAAGACCAAGCAGAACTAATCTCAATCCTAACAAATTTCATCTATCTTGAATCAAATAGAAAGACAAAGCCAACACAAAAAGAAAGTGTTCATAAATATGTTGAATTTTATATACGTTAACTCAAAAAGTCTACACACTTCGTTATAAGTCGGAAATTGATTTCTGAGACTAAATTGTAAACTAGATAAACTCATCTTTAACAGAAAAAGTTTGAAAAATGTATTGTAATTACAATTAATATGTTCTAAGGCAATACGTCTAGTAAAAATTTCATTTCTATGTACGTTGATTCAAGAAAATATGAAGGAAGTCAAATTTCACAATAGAACTAGGATGAAAGACCAAGCAGAACTAATCCAAATCCTGACAAATTTCATCTATCTTGAATCAGATAGAAAGACAAAGCCAACACAAAAGGAAAGAGTTCATAAAAATGTTGAAATTTATATATGTTAACTCAAAAAAGTCTACACACTTTGTTATAAGTCGGAAATTGATTTCTGAGACTAAATTGTAAACTAGATAACCTCATATTTAACAGAAAAAGTTTGAAAAATGTATTGTAATTACAATTAATATGTTTTAAATCAATACGTCTAATAAAAATTGCATTTCTATGTACGTTGATTCAAGAAAATATGAAGGAAGTCAAATTTTACAATAGAACAAGGATGAAAGACCATGCAGAACTAATCCAAATCCTAACAAATTTCATCTATCTTGAATCAAATAGAAATACAAAGCTAACACAAGAAGAAAGAGTTCATAAAATTTTGAATATTATATACGTTAACTCAAAAAAGTCTACACACTTCGTTATAAGATAGAAATTGATTTATGAGACTAAATTGTAAACTAGATAAACTCATCTTTAACAGAAAAAGTTTGAAAAATGTATTGTAATCACAATTAATATGTTCTAAGGCAATACGTCTAGTAAAAATTTCATTTCTATGTACGTTGATTCAAGAAAATATAAAGGAAGTCAAATTTTACAATAGAAGAAGGTTGAAAGATCAAGCAGAACTAATCCAAATCCTAACAAATTTCATCTATCTTGAATTAGATAGAAAGACAAAGCCAATACAAAAATAAATAGTTCATAAATATGTTGAATTTTATATACGTTAACTCAAAATAGTTTACACACTTCGTTGTAAGTCGGAAGTTGATTTCTGAGACTAAATTGTAAACTAGATAAACTCTTCTTTAACAGAAAAAGTTTGAAAAATGTATTGTAATTACAAATAATATGTTCTAAGCCAAAACGTCTAGTAAAAATTGCATTCCTATGAAGGAAGTCAAATTTCAAAATAGAAGAAGGATGAAAGACCATGCAGAACTAATCCAAATCCTAACAAATTTCATCTATCTTGAATCAAATAGATACACAAAGCCAACATAAAAATAAAGAGTTCATATAAATGTTGAATTTTGCATACGTTAATTCAAAAAAGTCTACACATTTCGTTATAAGTCGGAAATTCATTTCTGAGACTAAATCGTAAACTAGATAAACTCATCTTTAACAGAAAAAGTTTGAAAAATGTATTGTAATCACAATTAATATGTTCTAAGGCAATACGTCTAGTAAAAATTGCATTTCTATGTACGTTGATTCAAGAAAATATGAAGGAAGTCAAATTTCCTAATAGAAGATGGTTGAAAGACCAAGCAGAACTAATCCAAATCCTGAAAAATTTCATCTATCTTGAATCAGATAGAAAGACAAAGCCAACACAAAAGGAAAGAGTTCATAAAAATGTTAAATTTTATATATGTTAACTCAAAAAAGTCTACACACTTTGTTATAAGTCGCAAATAGATTTCTGAGACTAAATTGTAAACTAGATAAACTCATCTTTAACAGAAAAAGTTTGAAAAATATATTGTAATTACAATTAATATGTTCTAAGGCAATACGTCTAGTAAAAATTGCATTTCTATGTACGTTGATTCAAGAAAATATGAAGGAAGTCAAATTTCACAATAGAACAAGGATGAAAGACTATGCAGAACTAATCCAAATCCTAATAAATTTCATCTTTCTTGAATCAAATAGAAAGACAAAGCTAACCCAAGAAGAAAGAGTTCATAAAAATGTTGAATATTATATATGTTAACTCAAAAAAGTCTACACACATCGTTAGAAGTTGGAAATTGATTTCTGAGACTAAATTGTAAACTAGATAAACTCATCTTTAGCAGAAAAAGTTTGAAAACTGTATTGTAATCACAATTAATATGTTCTAATGCAATACGTCTATCAAAAATTGCATTTCTATGTACGTTGATTCAAGAAAATATAAAGGAAGTCAAATTTCACAATAGAAGAAGGTTGAAAGACCAAGCAGAACTAATCCAAATCCTAACAAATTTCATACATCTTGAATCAGATAGAAAGACAAAGCCAGTACAAAAATAAATAGTTCATAAATATGTTGAATTTTATATACGTTAACTCAAAATAGTTTACACACTTCGTTGTAAGTCGGAAGTTGATTTCTGAGACTAAATTGTAAACTAGATAAATTCATCTTTAACAAAAAAAGTTTGAAAAATATATTTTAATTACAATTAATATGTTCTAAGGTAATACCTCTAATAAAAATTGCATTTCTATATACGTTGATTCAAGAAAATATCAAGGAAGTAAAATTTCACAATTGAAGAAAGATGAAAGATCATGCAGAACTAATCCAAATCCTAAAAAATTTCATCTATCTTGAATCAAATAGAAAGACAAAGCCAACATAAAAAGAAAGAGTTCATAAAAATGTTGAATTTTACATACGTTAACTCAAAAAAGTCTACACATTTCGTTATAAGTCGGAAATTCATTTCTGAGACTAAATCGTAAACTAGATAAACTCATCTTTAACAGAAAAAGTTTGAAAAATATATTGTAATTACAATTAATATGTTCTAAGGAAATACGTATAGTAAAAATTGCATTTCTATGTACGTTGATTCAAGAATATATGAAGGAAATCAAATTTCACAATAGAAGAAGGTTGAAAGACCAAGCAGAACTAATCCAAATCCTGACAAATTTCATCTATCTTGAATCAGATAGAAAGACAAAGCCAACACAAAAGGAAAGAGTTCATAAAAATGTTGAAATTTATATATGTTAACTCAAAAAAGTCTACACACTTTGCTATAAGTCGGAAATTGATTTCTGAGACTAAATTGTAAACTAGATAAACTCATATTTAACAGAAAAAGTTTGAAAAATGTATTGTAATTACAATTAATATGTTTTAAATCAATACGTCTAATAAAAATTGCATTTCTATGTACGTTGATTCAAGAAAATATGAAGGAAGTCAAATTTTACAATAGAACAAGGATGAAAGACTATGCAGAACTAATCCAAATCCTAACAAATTTCATCTATCTTGAATCAAATAGAAAGACAAAGCTAACACAAGAAGAAAGAGTTCATAAAATTTTGAATATTATATACGTTAACTCAAAAAAGTCTACACACTTCGTTATAAGATAGAAATTGATTTATGAGACTAAATTGTGAACTAGATAAACTCATCTTTAACAGAAAAATTTTGAAAAATGTATTGTAATCACAATTAATATGTTCTAAGGCAATACGTCTAGTAAAAATTTCATTTCTATGTACGTTGATTCAAGAAAATATAAAGGAAGTCAAATTTTACAATAGAAGAAGGTTGAAAGACCAAGCAGAACTAATCCAAATCCTAACAAATTTCATCTATCTTGAATTAGATAGAAAGACAAAGCCAATACAAAAATAAATAGTTCATAAATATGTTGAATTTTATATACGTTAACTCAAAATAGTTTACACACTTCGTTGTAAGTCGGAAGTTGATTTCATAGACTAAATTGTAAACTAGATAAATTCATCTTTAACAAAAAAAGTTTGAAAAATATATTTTAATTACAATTAATATGTTCTAAGGTAATACCTCTAATAAAAATTGCATTTCTATGTACGTTGATTCAAGAAAATATCAAGGAAGTCAAGTTTCACAATTGAAGAAAGATGAAAGATCATGCAGAACTAATCCAAATCCTAACAAATTTCATCTATCTTGAATCAAATATAAAGACAAAGCCAACATAAAAAGAAAGAGTTCATAAAAATGTTGAATTTTACATACGTTAACTCAAAAAAGTCTACACATTTCGTTATAAGTCGGAAATTCATTTCTGAGACTAAATCGTAAACTAGATAAACTCATCTTTAACAGAAAAAGTTAGACAAATGTATTGTAATCACAATTAATATGTTCTAAGGCAATACGTCAAGTAAAAATTGAATTTCTATGTACGTTGATTCAAGAAAATATGAAGGAAGTCAAATTTCCTAATAGAAGATGGTTGAAAGACCAAGCAGAACTAATCCAAATCCTGACAAATTTCATCTATCTTGAATCAGATAGAAAGACAAAGCCAACACAAAAGGAAAGAGTTCATAAAAATGTTAAATTTTATATATTTTAACTCAAAAAAGTCTACACACTTTGTTATAAGTCGCAAATAGATTTCTGAGACTAAATTGTAAACTAGATAAACTCATCTTTAACAGAAAAAGTTTGAAAAATGTATTATAATTACAATTAATATGTTCTAAGGCAATATGTCTAGTAAAAATTTGCATTTCTATGTACGTTGATTCAAGAAAATATGAAGGAAGTCAAATTTCACAATAGAACAAGGATGAAAGACTATGCAGAACTAATCCAAATCCTAACAAATTTCATCTTTCTTGAATCAAATAGAAAGACAAAGCTAACCCAAGAAGAAAGAGTTCATAAAAATGTCGAATATTATATATGTTAACTCAAAAAAGTCTACACACATCGTTATAAGTTGGAAATTGATTTCTGAGACTAAATTGTAAACTAGATAAACTCATCTTTAACAGAAAAAGTTTGAAAACTGTATTGTAATTACAAATAATATGTTCTAAGCCAAAACGTCTAGTAAAAATTGCATTTCTATGTACGTTGATTCAAGAAAATATGAAGGAAGTCAAATTTCACAATAGAACAAGGATGAAAGACTATGCAGAACTAATCCAAATCCTAACAAATTTCATCTATCTTGAATCAAATAGAAAGAAAAATCCAACATAAAAAGAAAGAGTTCATAAAAATGTTGAATATTATATATTTTAACTCAAAAAGTCTACACACTTCATTATAAGTCGGAAATTGATTTCTGAGACTAAATTGTAAACTAGATAAACTCATCTTTAACCGAAAAAGTTTGAAAAATGTATTGTAATTACAATTAATATGTTCTAAGGCAATATGTCTAGTAAAAATTGCATTTCTATGTACGTTGATTCAAGAAAATATGAAGGAAGTCAAATTTCACAATAGAAGAAGGATGAAAGACCAAGAAGAACTAATCCAAATCCTAACAAATTTCATCTATCTTGAATTAAATAGAAAGACAAAGCTAACACAAGAAGAAAGAGTTCATAAAAATGTTGAATTTTATATATGTTAACTCAAAAAAATCTACACACTTCGTTATAAGTTGGAAATTGATTTCTGAGACTAAATTGTAAACTAGATAAACTTATCTTTAACAGAAAAAGTTTGAAAATATATTGTAATTACAATTAATATGTTCTAAGGTAATACCTCTAATAAAAATTTCATTTCTATGTACGTTGATTCAAGAAAATATCAAGGAAGTCAAATTTCACAATAGAAGAAAGATGAAAGATCATGCAGAACTAATCCAAATCCTAACAAATTTCATCTATCTTGAATCAAATAGAAAGACAAAGCCAACATAAAAAGAAAGAGTTCATAAAAATGTTGAGTTTTATATACGTTAACTCAAAAAAGTCTACACACTTCGTTATACGTCTGAAATTGATTTCTGAAACTAAATTGTAAACTGGATAAACTCATCTTTAATAGAAAAAGTTTTAAAAATGTATTGTAATCACAATTAATATGTTCTAAGGCAGTACGTCTAGTAAAAATTGCATTTCTATGTACGTTGATTCATGAATATATGAAGGAAGTTAAATTTCACTATAGAAAAAGGATGAAAGACCAAGCAGAACTAATCTCAATCCTAACAAATTTCATCTATCTTGAACCAAATAGAAAGACAAAGCCAACACAAAAAGAAGTGTTCATAAAAATGTTGAATTTTATATACGTTAACTCAGAAAGTCTACACACTTCGTTATAAGTCGGAAATTGATTTATGAGACTAAATTGTAAACTAGATAAACTCATCTTTAACAGAAAAAGTTTGAAAAATGTATTGTAATTACAATTAATATGTTCTAAGGCAATACGTCTAGTAAAAATTGCATTTCTATGTACGTTGATTCAAGAAAATATGAAGGAAGTCAAATTTCACAATAGAAGAAAGATGAAAGACCATGCAGAACTAATCAAAATCCTAACAAATTTCATCTATCTTGAATCAAATAGAAATACAAAGCCAACATAAAAAGAAAGAGTTCATAAAAAAAAGTTGAATTTTATATATGTTAACTCAAAAAAGTCTACACATTTCGTTATAAGTCGGAAATTGATTTCTGAGACTAAATTGTAAACTAGATAAACTCATCTTTAACAGAAAAATTTTGAAAAATGTATTGTTATTACAATTAATATGTTCTAAGGCAATACGTCTATTAAAAATTGCATTTCTATGTACGTTGATTCAAGAAAATATGAAGGAAGTCAAATTTCACAATAGAACAAGGATGAAAGACTATGCAGAACTAATCCAAATCCTAACAAATTTCATCTATCTTGAATCAAATAGAAAGAAAAATCCAACATAAAAAGAAAGAGTTCATAAAAATGTTGAATATTATATATTTTAACTCAAAAAGTCTACACACTTCGTTATAAGTCGGAAATTGATTTCTGAGACTAAATTGTAAACTAGATAAACTCATCTTTAACCGAAAAAGTTTGAAAAATGTATTGTAATTACAATTAATATGTTCTAAGGCAATATGTCTAGTAAAAATTGCATTTCTATGTACGTTGATTCAAGAAAATATGAAGGAAGTCAAATTTCACAATAGAAGAAGGATGAAAGACCAAGAAGAACTAATCCAAATCCTAACAAATTTCATCTATCTTGAATTAAATAGAAAGACAAAGCTAACACAAGAAGAAAGAGTTCATAAAAATGTTGAATTTTATATATGTTAACTCAAAAAAATCTACACACTTCGTTATAAGTTGGAAATTGATTTCTGAGACTAAATTGTAAACTAGATAAACTTATCTTTAACAGAAAAAGTTTGAAAATATATTGTAATTACAATTAATATGTTCTAAGGTAATACCTCTAATAAAAATTTCATTTCTATGTACGTTGATTCAAGAAAATATCAAGGAAGTCAAATTTCACAATAGAAGAAAGATGAAAGATCATGCAGAACTAATCCAAATCCTAACAAATTTCATCTATCTTGAATCAAATAGAAAGACAAAGCCAACATAAAAAGAAAGAGTTCATAAAAATGTTGAGTTTTATATACGTTAACTCAAAAAAGTCTACACACTTGGTTATACGTCTGAAATTGATTTCTGAAACTAAATTGTAAACTGGATAAACTCATCTTTAATAGAAAAAGTTTTAAAAATGTATTGTAATCACAATTAATATGTTCTAAGGCAGTACGTCTAGTAAAAATTGCATTTCTATGTACGTTGATTCATGAATATATGAAGGAAGTTAAATTTCACTATAGAAAAAGGATGAAAGACCAAGCAGAACTAATCTCAATCCTAACAAATTTCATCTATCTTGAACCAAATAGAAAGACAAAGCCAACACAAAAAGAAGTGTTCATAAAAATGTTGAATTTTATATACGTTAACTCAGAAAGTCTACACACTTCGTTATAAGTCGGAAATTGATTTATGAGACTAAATTGTAAACTAGATAAACTCATCTTTAACAGAAAAAGTTTGAAAAATGTATTGTAATTACAATTAATATGTTCTAAGGCAATACGTCTAGTAAAAATTGCATTTCTATGTACGTTGATTCAAGAAAATATGAAGGAAGTCAAATTTCACAATAGAAGAAAGATGAAAGACCATGCAGAACTAATCAAAATCCTAACAAATTTCATCTATCTTGAATCAAATAGAAATACAAAGCCAACATAAAAAGAAAGAGTTCATAAAAAAAAGTTGAATTTTATATATGTTAACTCAAAAAAGTCTACACATTTCGTTATAAGTCGGAAATTGATTTCTGAGACTAAATTGTAAACTAGATAAACTCATCTTTAACAGAAAAATTTTGAAAAATGTATTGTTATTACAATTAATATGTTCTAAGGCAATACGTCTATTAAAAATTGCATTTCTATGTACGTTGATTCAAGAAAATATGAAGGAAGTCAAATTTCACAATAGAACAAGGATGAAAGACTATGCAGAACTAATCCAAATCCTAACAAATTTCATCTATCTTGAATCAAATAGAAAGAAAAATCCAACATAAAAAGAAAGAGTTCATAAAAATGTTGAATATTATATATTTTAACTCAAAAAGTCTACACACTTCATTATAAGTCGGAAATTGATTTCTGAGACTAAATTGTAAACTAGATAAACTCATCTTTAACCGAAAAAGTTTGAA
>NC_039364.1:177546549-177557655 GCF_003573695.1 Papaver somniferum | reverse complement strand
TTAACTCAAAAAGTCTACACACTTCGTTATAAGTCGGAAATTGATTTCTGAGACTAAATTGTGAATTAGATAAACTCATCTTTAAAAGAAAAAGTTTGAAAAATGTATTGTAATCACAAATAATATGTTCTAAGGCTTTACGTCTAATAAAAATTGCATTTCTATGTACGTTGATTCAAGAAAATATAAAGGAAGTCAAATTTCACAATATAAGAAGGGTGAAAGACCAGCCAGAACTAATCCAAATTCTAACAAATTTCATCTATTTGAATCAAATCGAAAGACAAAGCCAATACAAAAATAAAGAGTTCATAAAAATGTTAAATTTTTTATACATTAACTCAAAAAAGTCTACACTCTTCGTTATAAGTCGGAAGTTGATTTTTGTGACTAAATTGTAAACTAGATAAACTAAAAAGTTTGAAAAATGTATTGTAATCACAATTAATATGTTCTAAGGCAGTATGTCTAGTAAAAATTGCATTTCTATGTACCTTGATTCAAGAATATATGAAGGAAGTTAAATTTCACAATAGAAGAAGGATGAAAGACCAAGCAGAACTAATCCAAATCCTAATAAATTTCATCTATCTTGAATCAAATAGAAAGACAAAGCCAACAGGAAAAGAAAGAGTTCATAAAAATGTTGAATTTTATATATGTTAACTCAAAAAAGTCTACACACTTCGTTATACATCTGAAATTGAATTCTGAGACTAAATTGTAAACTAGATAAACTCATCTTTAACAAAAAAAAAGTTTGAAAATGTATTGTAATCACAAATATTACTCCCTCCGTCCAACTTTACTTGCCTAAATTGTGTTTTTTTTAACAAATTTTTACAAACAAATTGGTATATTTCCTATTAAAATTTTCTAATTATCAAGAAAGAAACAAAAACTATGATATGAAAACTAGTATATTGAACAAACATTCTGAAAGTTCGATGGTGTATGTGTAAGTAATTTGAATTTCTTTCAAGTTTTTGCAAAATCCAAATTAAGCAAGTAAACTTGGACGGAGGGAGTATGTTCTAAGGCATTACGTCAAGTAAAAATTGCATTTCTATGTACGTTGATTCAAGAATATATGAAGGAAGTCAAATTTCACAATAGAAGAAGGATGAAAAACCAGCCAGAACTAATCCAAATTCTAACAAATTTCATTTATTTGAATCAAATTGAAAGACAAAGCCAATACAAAAAAAAAAAGAGTTCATAAAAATGTTAGATTTTTTATACGTTAACTCAAAAAAGTCTACACTCTTCGTTATAATTCGGAAGTTGATTTCTGAGACTAAATTGTAAACTAGATAAACTCATCTTTAACAGAAAAAGTTTGAAAAATGTATTGTAATCACAATTAATATATTCCAAGGAAGTACATCTAGTAAAAATTGCATTTCTATATATGTTGATTCAAGAATATATGAAGGAAGTCAAATTTCACAATAGAAGAAGGATGAAAGACCAAGCAGAACTAATCCATCCTAACAAATTTCATCTATATTGAATCAAATAGAAAGACAAAGCCAACACAAAAAGAAAGAGTTCATAAAATGTTGAATTTTATATACGTTAACTCAAAAAAGTCTACAAACTTCGGTATAAGTCGGAAATTCATTTCTGAGACTAAATTGCAAACTAGATAAACTCATCTTTAACAGAAAAAGTTTGAAAAATGTATTGTAATTACAATTAATATGTTCTAAGGCAATACGTCTAGTAAAAATTGCATTTCTATGTACGTTGATTCAAGAAAATATGAAGGAAGTCAAATTTCACAATAGAAGAAGGATAAAAGCCCAGGCAGAACTAATCCAAATTCCAACAAATTTCATCTATTTGAATCAAATTGAAAGACATAGCCAATACAAAAAAAATAGTTCATAAAAATGTTAGATTTTTTATACGTTAACTCAAAAAAGTCTACACTCTTCGTTATACGTCTGAAATTGATTTTTGAGACTAAATTGTAAACTAGATAAACTCATCTTTAACAGAAAAAGTATGAAAAATGTATTGTAATCACAAATAATATGTTCTAAGGCATTACGTCTAGTTAAAATTGCATTTCTATGTAAGTTGATTCAGGAAAATATGAAGGAAGTCAAATTTCACAATAGAAGAAGGATGAAAGACCAAGCAGAACTAATCCAAATTCCAACAAATTTCATCTATTCGAATCAAATTGAAAGACAAAGCCAATACAAAAATAAACAGTTCATAAAAATGTTAGATTTTTTATACGTAGATACTAGTGCTACGAAATATAATTAACTTAAAGCTTTTTCAGAGGTTTTTAGAGGTTTTCAGAGCTCTTTAGATATTTTTGGGTTTTTTAGAGTTTTTGGATATTTTTAGAGTTTTCAAGGCTTTTTAGAGAACATTCAAAGTCGATCTTCACTATTGTAGGGATTTGTTATTATCATTCTTTAACAAATCTCCTAGCTTGTAGATCACGGTGCTACGGAGTATAACTAAATTTAAGCTTTTCAAAGATTTTTGGAGTCTTCCTGAGCTTTTTAGAGTTTCTCAGAGCTCTTTTAGGGATCTTTAGGGTTTTTAGGAAACATTAAAAGATAATCTTCATTATTCTAGGGAATTTTGTTAGTATCATTCTTTATAAAGAATGAAGTTACTTTCAGTTGGCTTTAACGAATCCCCTAGCAAGTAAATACTAGTGCTATGAAATATAATTAACTTAAAGCTTTTTCAGAGGTTTTTAGAGTTTTTCAGATCTCTTTAGATATTTTTGGGCTTTTTAGAGTTTTCAAGGCTTTTTAGAGAACATTCAAAGTCGATCTTCACTATTGTAGGGATTTGTTATTATCATTCTTTAACGAATCTCCTAGCTTGTAGATCACGGTGCTACGGAGTATAACTAAATTTAAGTTTTTCAAAAAAAATTGGAGTCTTCTTGAGCTTTTTTAGAGTTTCTCAGAGCTCCTTTAGTGATCTTTAGGGTTTTTAGGAAACATTAAAAGATAATCTTCATTATTCTAGGGAATTTTGTTAGTATCATTCTTTATAAAGAATGAAGTTACTTTTGGTTGGCTTTAATGAATCCCCTGGCCAGTAGATACTAGTGCTACGAAATATAATTAACTTAAAGCATTTTCAGAGGTTTTTAGAGTTTTTCAGAGCTCTTTAGATATTTTAGGGCTTTTTAGTGTTTTCAGGGGTTTTTAGAGTTTTCAAGGCTTTTTAGAGAACATTCAAAGTTGATCTTCACTATAGTAGGGATTTGTTATTATCCTTCTTTAACGAATCTCCTAGCTCGTAGATCCCATTGCTACAGACTATAATTAAATTTAAACTTTTCAAAGTATTTTGGAGTCTGCCTGAGCTTTTTAGAGTTTCTCAGAGCTCTTCCAGGGATCTCTAGGGTTTTTAGGAAACATTAAAAGATAATCTTCATTATTGTAAGGAATTTTGTTAGTATCATTCTTTATAAAGAATTAAGTTACTTTCAGTTGGCTTTAACGAATCTCCTAGAAAGTAGATACTAGGGCTACGAAATATAATAAATTTAAAGCTTTTTCAGAGGTTTTTAGATTTTTTCAGAGCTCTTTAGATTTTTCAGAGCTCTTTAGATATTTTAGGGCTTTTTAGAGTTTTCAGGGTTTTTTAGAGTTTTCAAGGCTTTTTAGACTTATTTTTTTTGATAAGTCAAAAAATTGTATTGTGGATGAACCTTGTAGCAAAGTATTTGAAAATATTTCTACTTCTGGGTTTATTTTAGAAAATAAATTGGATTTGACAAGTGGGCATAAGGATGATTTAACTTGTTTTGAAAAATTCAAGCTTGGAAACATCTTTGATGGTCTTGGTGAAGGTTTTGACATTCTTACTAGGATCTTCTATGCCAACATTTATGATGTTGTCCCTGAGGACATGGAATTCAAGACCATGGTTAATAGAGTGAGGATTCTAGTTAATAGAGAATTGATTTCGAAAATTACCGGAATTCCGTTGGGAGATTTTCGCCTTCCTAGACCAAGTGATGAACGACCTTCAAAAGAAACTATTTCAAAAGAGCTGTGTGGAAAGAGTGTTGTGTGGAATGGAGGAAAATTTCCTACTAATCAACTATATTTTCCTTTAAGGCCTTTTGGAAAATTGGGTATTTCTAACCTTTGTCCTTCCACGGTTGAGAACTCTCGTTAGAGTCGTGAGTTTGCGGAATTGGTCTATTACTTTGTGATGGAAACCAAAGGTCTTGACATTTGTGGTTTCATTATTTTTCAAATGTTAGACATGACTTTCGTTGACAAGAAGTTAGGCTATCCATGCTTGATTGAGCGAATTTGTCGCAACTTCTCCATTGAACCCATTGGGAACTCCATTGGAACCCCCCAAGCTTGTTCGGCCGTGTACTTTCAATCGAATGAAGGAATATGCTTGTAAGAGGCAAAGGTGTGACACAACTAATGGCTCGAGTGATTCTTCTACGAAGCTTCTTCGCCAAATTTACAAATGTGTTTGTAAATTGAATACCAAAGTAATTTGTGTTCAAGAACAATTACTTGTGATTTCTACCAAGTATCCCGATATTAAAGAAGACATGGAAAAAGTTTGTTCCTCCTTCGTAATCTCCGAAGATGAAGATGATGAGTAGCCTCTTGTGCTTCTTTAAATTGGTGATTAGATTATTTTTGCCTAGAAAGTATTCTTATGAGAATTTATCTCTTATGTGTTAGGAAGAATAACTAGAGTTTGGAATAGCCATTATTGTGAGTACACATAGCTATGCCCATCGTTTTGTTTTCATCTTTATTTTTTAGGTTTATTTATTTAAATTCTAAAAACTGATTTGCAAGATGATGATTGTAGTACTAATCTTTATGGTTTTATATATTGCAATATGTTATGGGATATGTGTGTTTGTGTCCATGAACTATTACGGTCCCATATGATGCCAAAAGTTCTCTTTTATATGTCGATATGCAAGTATTGATACAAGATCAATGAACTTTTGACAAACAAAAGTTAAGCCTATTATGTCAATTACTGATGGATTTTTTTTTTTTTTTTGACAATTATTGATGGAAGATAGGTTAAAATCTTTTGTTTACAAGGATTATGTCTATTGTATGTCATTGTGCAAATAATGATGAAAATAGAATGAATCCTTGTATATGCCACAGTATTGATCATTCCCTGATCCATATCTTATGTGTATACTGCAATGCTCCATAAGTTTTCCTTGTGTTGAGCATAAGACGATTGAGTTAATCATTTATTTTATGGTGAACTTAGTCGTAGCTCGGTAAGTTCTCTTATGTCGAGCATTTCCAACTAGATTAATCATAGATTCGTTTGTGGTTATTTTGGTTGTGTATTCTTATTAAATTAATCATGGGTTCTCTTGTGGTTAGTTTAATTGAGTTTTTTGGATATAGAAAATCAAATCTTTCTTTAAATTAATCATAGAAAATCCTTAAGTTTTTTAGTGTACAATAAAATCTTTCTTTTCTTGTAAAAGTAAGGTCGCTCTTGTTGTTCTCATGGGAATGACATCAAATGGGGGAGAGTTCTTTTGAACTTGCGCTTAATTTTTATATCTTTGTGGGGAGTGCGGCTGTGGAATAATTTAGGGGTTATCTTGTATCTTTATAAACTCCTTGATGAATGCATTTAGCCTCGGCTTTATGATTGCATCTAAACAAGTTGATATGTACTTTTCTTTGGTCACGAAGCGTCTTCGTGGAAATTTCATTAGGATCCCGTTTTCGTACCTTTGCAAATTTTGTTGACAAAAAGGGGGAGAATTAATGTGTAGTTCACACTAAAAATACATATGATTTACGTGCTTTATGGGTCATTATGTAAGGGGGAGTGGTTTTCATGTTGAGACGAAAGTATTGACTAAGGGGGAGTGATACATATCACCATAGTACTGTTGTCGAAGTTGTGATATGAGAACTTTGATGTTGTGTAATAATACTATATGACACTGTATAACAATGATCGAGAGCTTTTGTTTTCTCATTGTTATGGCTACAGAACTTCAACAACTATGATGATGAATTGAACATCTATGGAATCATGGGAGTACTTGGAAAAGAAGAAGTTTTCATGTAACGTTGAAGCACCAAAGAGATCAAGCATGTGGACGAGAATCTACAAAGTTTTATTTATTTTGTAATCCATACGTATTGATAGTTTTGTCATCGTTAGAGCATTGCTCGGTCGAACTCGCATGCGTTGCTATCTCAAGCATGTTTGTCAATATTAGTGATCAAAACTATATGTCTTGATTTATAGCATACTTATGACTAAGTCTCGATCTAGGATAGTTAGGAATAGTTGAGCTCCAGACTCCATGGCGATTATCTTGCAAAGACGAAGAATTACTCAAGGAACCAGTGGAACTTCATTCGACCAAAAGGTATGTGGAGACTTGAACTCATCTTGTCACTCAAAATTCTATCTACTCTTGAGACAAAATTCGTATAAGTATGATAGTTTTCATACATACACATTTGTTATTTCGAGCCGAGTTTACTCGCCTATATTTTTCTCGAAATACGTGTTGGTAAGATTTTGCTTTAACAATTTTCATATTTACCCGTGATGAAAGTCATGATGACGTTTCAATCTTGAAAATAACTTTGATGACGATAATCGATTCTTTATGTCTAACGACTGTTATAACATTTTAGAAGAATGTTTCAATGATTGAAATGTAGAGTTGAGAATATGTAGCCACCTATGGATGTAAGCACATAGTGTGTTCGCACATTAGTGTATAAATCCATGTGCCGGAAACCAAGTGGGTGCATATGTGTGCATGCAGTATTGGTGAAGGAGACAGGTTGGGTATGCGTACCCATACGCGTACTGGCGGAAATTCACTTCCGTGAAATTCTGCTCAGTTTGAAGTTTACGAACTCAAAAACCAGTCACCTTAGGTACGCGTACTGGCGGAACTTTTTCACCCGAAAAATTCTGCTGAGTTTGGAAACTAAAGCCAACTCAAAATCCGGTAACTAAGGTACGCATACCCGTACGCGTACCCAAGCTAGTTATTTCTCAAATCGGTAGTTCATGGACTTAAAACAATAAATTATAAGGAATGCAATCTTTGCAAACCGTGGGTACATTGTTCATGAATTGATTCAAATGAATCAAACCGATTTTGTTTCAGTTGTGTCTATGTATAAAGACCTAAGCAATTGAACAATTCTTGAACTAGTTCTTATGAGTCATTTGAACTAGTTATGAGAAAGATTAATACGGTTAATATGAAAGCACTCATATGGCTAACAATTGGTCGACCATTTGTGAACCAACCAATGTACACGTTTAGGTACGGTTACTCAAACCTAAATGAATACATTTCATTTGTGTGTGACAAGCTAAGTTTCGATCTAACGGTTGAAAGATATTATCTTGGATAAATCAGGTTTTCATCTAATGGTAATTATTGAATGCTTTGTTACCAAGGTAACATAGATTGCAAACCCTGATTTGAAAACTATATATGGAGACGTCTAGCAACTGTGAAAAACTAATCCCCACACCTCCTGTGTGATACTAGTTGGTTTGCTAGACTCGATTCTCCTTTAATCGTAGGTTTCTTCTCGAGACCCTGTCGATTAACGACTGAAAGACTTCATTGGGATTGTGAAGCCAGACGAAACTACTTCTCTTGTAGTTGAGCGATCTGATCTTGCCATTTTCTATCGTACGAGTTCAACTGAATAATTGACTTGAGATTATATCTCCGATAGGGCAAGATAAAAAGAAATCACAAACATCTTCGTCTCATCTTTTGTGATTCCGCAATATCTAGTTTCGCTACCATACGATTTAGATTATTCTGAGGTGATTGATAATACTAGGCTGTTCTTCGGGAATATAATACTAGTTTATCAATTAGTTCTTGTTCACCTTGATTTCTATCAAAAGACAGAACAAAACTTTTATGTTTATCTGTGGGAGACAAATTTATCTATCCTCGTAGACTTTTCTGTGTGATATAGATTTGTTTGCTAAAGTCTTCGACTTTGGGTCGTAGCAACTCTTGGATGTGGGTGAGATCAGCTAAGGGAATCAAGTGCGTAGTATCCTGCTGGGATCAGAGATATAAGGAGCGCAACTGTACCTTGAATCAGTGTGAGATTGATTAGGTTTCAATTACAATCCAGACCAAAGTTAGTTTATAGTAGGCTAGTGTCTGTAGCGGCTTAATACAGTGTGGTGTTCAATCTGGACTAGGTCCCGGGGTTTTTCTGCATTTGTTGTTTCTTCGTTAACAAAATTTCTGGTGTCTGTGTTATTTCTATTCCAGATTATATTTTGCTATATAATTGAAATATCACAGGTTGTGCGTTTGTACCGATCAATTGTGAAATCCAACCTTTGGTTGTTGATTGGAAATTGATTGATCCTTGGATATTGGTCTTTGGTACCATCCAAGTTTATTATCCTTGTATTTGATAAAGACTCGACAGATTTCAATTCGCTTGAGTAAAATCAAATCAAGAGAGAGATATTAACTCCTCGATATACTTGTCTCTAGATTGAGTCTGACTGTCTAGTTGATTCTCCTCGATATACTTGTCCATACAGATTTCTAATCGTAATATTGGGTGTGGTTGTTATACCCCCGCTTTTTCAATTGGTATCAGAGCAGGGAAAAACCTTAAAACCTTATAAGTTTGTGTTTGCTCGATCCTCAAAAGTCTATCCCCTATAGGAAATCGTTTTGGGAGACTTGCTCACCAGAGCTCCTTACAAATTGTTCAAAGATTATTCATTAGACCTATGGTCCCTCATAATAATCACACTCCATCTAGTATGTCGAAAAATCTAGATGTGAGAAAACAATCTAAGGAAAAAATTAAAAAGAATTTTTAAAGAAAACATAGTCAACGCTCAAAGGTATGGACTCTCACAAGAATTACTCATAATCTCTTTGACGAATACTACCATAAAGGATCAATTGACAAGGATCTATTTAGGGCGTTTGAAAATGTTTTGAAATTCTTAGAAAAGCTAAATTCCCTGGAAAATTTGAACTTCTCTGATAAAAGTTATGTGCCTGTCAAATCTTTTGATTATGCACAAACTGTTCCCAACACCAATTCAGGTGGAGTCAATAAGAGTTCATATGTAATTGGCAAAGGAACCATTTATCAGAAAAGGTCAATTCCTGGTCATAAGAAAAGGAGCCCAAGTAATTCTAAGTATTATCGGTATACTTATGATTCTGGCTACAAATATCAACCGAAAAACTCGCATGAGAAATTCCCTGCAGTTTCCAAACACCTGATTTGAGGTTTAGCTACACCCCATTTGTACATGACTTGAGATGGGGCAAGTAACGGGTTGATTTTGATTTAATTTCTTTTATAAGATTTTCAGTAGGTACTTTCCTTAATAATTTATGTACCTTCAAAAAACCTACTTACCTTTAGTGGGTCGCGGTTCGTGTACGGGTCCAAGCCCATGAGTGGGCATAAAAGAAGTTTGGAGTACGCGTACTCCTCTTCCTCCCCAAACAGTCCGCGTATGTGAACTATTCTAGTGTTCATGTTTTCTCTCCATTAAAGCTTGTTGAAGAACAATTGTGAAGAGATTCTTCAAGATAAAAATTCAAGTAAGTAATATCTTCCCCGCTCCCTTATTTCCTTCTAGAATCATGAAGAATGTTAAGAGTTCAAAAGGTTTTTCATACAACCTAGGATCTTCATCCTCATCAATTGATCTTCCTGTTGATCAGAATTCTATTAGGATTAGATTTGTGGATGAATCCTGTAGCAAAGTATTTGAAAAGATTTCTACTTCTGGGTTTATTTTAGAAAAGAAATTGGATTTGACAAGTGGGCATAAGGATGATTTAACTTGTTTTGAAAAACTCAAGCTTGGAAACATCTTTGATGGTCTTAGTGAAGGTTTTGACACTCTTACTAGGATCTTCTATGCCAACATTTATGATGTTGTCCCTGAGGACATGGAATTCAAGACCATGGTTAATAGAGTGATGATTCTAGTTAATAGAGAATTGATTTCGAAAATTACCGGAATTCCGTTGGGAGATTTTCTCCTTCCTAGACCAAGTGATGAACGACCTTCACAAGAAACTATTTTAAAAGAGCTGTGTGGAAAGAGTGTTGTGTGGAATGGAGGAAAGTTTCCCACTAATCAACTAGATTTTCCTTTAAGGTCTTTTGGAAAATTGGGTATTTCTAACCTTTGTCCTTCCCCGGTTGAGAACTCTCATTGGAGTCGTGAGTTTGCGGAATTGGTCTATTACCTTGTGATGGAAACCAAAGGTCTTGACATTTGTGGTTTCATTATTTTTCAAATGTTAGACATGACTTTCGTTGACAAGAAGTTAGGCTATCCATGCTTGATTGAGCGAATTTGTCGCAACTTCTCCATTGAACCCATTGGGAACTCCATTGGAACCCCCCAAGCTTGTTCGTCCGTGTACTTTCAATCGAATGAAGGAATATGCTTGTAAGAGGCAAAGGTGTGACACAACTAATGGCTCGAGAGATTCTTGTACGAAGCTTCTTCGCCAAATTTACAAATGTGTTTGTAAATTGAATACTAAAGTAAGTTGTGTTCAAGAACAATTACTTGTGATTGCTACCAAGTATCCTGATATTAAAGAAGACATGACAAAGTTCGTTCCTCCTTCGTAATCTCCGAAGATGAAGATGATGAGTAGCCTCTTGTGCTTCTTTACATTGGTGATTAGATTATTTTTGCCTAGAAAGTATTCTTATGAGAATTTATCTCTTATGTCTTAGGAAGAATAACTAGAGTTTGGAATAGCCATTATTGTGAGTACACATAGCTATGCCCATCGTTTTGTTTTCATCTTTATTTTTTAGGTTTATTTATTTAAATTCTAAAAATTGATTTGCAAGATGATGATTGTAGTACTAATCTTTATGGTTTTATATATTGCAATATGTTATGGGATATGTGTGTTTGCGTCCGTGAACTATTACTATCCCATATGATGTCAAAAGTTCTCTTTTATATGTCGATATGCAAGTATTGATACAAGATCGATGAACTTTTGACAAACAAAAGTTAAGCCTATTATGTCAATTATTGATGGATTTTTTTTTTTTTTTTTTT
>NC_039364.1:177532760-177546268 GCF_003573695.1 Papaver somniferum | reverse complement strand
TTATTGATGGAAGATAGGTTAAAATCTTTTTTTTTACAAGGATTATGTCTATTGTATGTCATTATGAAAATAATGATGAAAATAGAATGAATCCTTGTATATGCCGCAGTATTGATCATTCCCTAATCCATATCTTATGTGTATACTGCAATGCTCCATAAGTTTTTCTTGTGTTGAGCATAAGAAGATTGAGTTAATCATTTCTTTTATGGTGAACTTAGTCGTAGCTCGGTAAGTTCTCTTATGTCGAGCATTTCCAACTAGATTAATCATAGATTCGTTTGTGGTTATTTTGGTTGTGTATTCCGATTAAATTAATCATGGGCTCTCTTGTGGTTAGTTTAATTGAGTTTATTGGATATAGAAAATCATTTCTTATGGTTTTTAGTGTCCAGTAAAATCCTTCTTTTCTTGTAAAAGTAAGGTCGCCCTTGTTGTTCTCTTGGGAATGACATCAAATGGGTGAGAGTTCTTTTGAACTTGTGCTTAATTTCCATATCTTTGTGGGGAGTGCGGCTGTGGAATAATTTAGGGGTTATCTTGTATCTTTATAAACTCCTTGATGAATGCATTTAGCCTCGGCTTTATGATTGCATCTAAACAAGTTGATATGTACTTTTCTTTGGTCACGAAGCGTCTTCGTGGAAATTTCATTAGGATCCCGTTTTCGTACCTTTGCCAATCTTATTGACAAAAAGGGGAAGAATTAATGTGTAGTTCACACTACAAATACATATTATTTACGTGCTTTACGGGTCATTATGTAAGGGGGAGTGGTTTTCATGTTGAGACGAAAGTATTGACTAAGGGGGAGTGATACATATCACCATACTATTGTTGTCGAAGTTGTGATATGAGAACTTTGATGCTGTGTAATAATACTATGACACTGTATAACAATGATCGAGAGCTTTTGTTTTCTCATTGTTATGGCTACGGAACTTCAACAACTATGATGCTGAATTGAACATCTATGGAATCATGGGAGTACTTGGAAAAGACGAAGTTTTCAAGTAACCTTGAAGCACCATGGAGATCAAGCATGTGGAAGAGAAGCTACAAAGTTTTATTTATTTTGTAATCCATATGTATTGATAGTTTTGTCATTGTTAGAGCATTGCTCGGTCGAACTCGCATGCGTTGCTATCTCAAGCATGTTTGTCAATATTAGTGATCAAATTTTACCTAGCAAATATATATATATATTAGTGATCAAAACTATACGTCTTGATTTCTAGTGTACTTATGACTAAGTCTCAGTCTAGGATAGTTAGGAATAGTTGAGCTCCAGACTCCATGGCGATTATCTTGCAAAGACGAAGAACTACTCAAGGAACCAGTGTAACTTCATCCGACCAAAAGGTATGTGGAGACTTGAACTCATCTTGTCACTCAAAAGTCTATCTACTCTATCTCCTACTCTTGAGACAAAATTCGTATAAGTATGATAATTTTCCTACATACACATTTGTTATTTCGAGCCGAGTTTACTCGTCTATCTTTTTCTCGAAATATGTGTTGGTAAGCTTTTGCTTTAACCATTTTCATCTTTACCCGTGACGAAAGTCATGATGACGTTTCAATCTTGAAAATAACTTTGATGACGATAGTCGATTCTTTATGTCTAACGACTGTTATAACATTATAGAAGAATGTTTCAATGATTGAAATCTAGAGTTGATAATATGTAACCACCTACGGATGTAAGCATATAGTTTGTTCGCACATTAGTGTATAAATCCATGTGCCGGAAACCAAGTGTGTGCATATGTGTGCATGCGGTATTGGTGAAGGAGACAGGTTGGGTACGCGTACTGGAGGAAATTCACGTCCGTGAAATTCTGCTGAGTTTGAAGTTTACAAACTCAAAAACCAGCCACCTTAGGTATGCGTACCCGTACGCGTACTGGCGGAACTTTTTGACCCGAAAAAGTCTGCTGAGTTTGGAAAATAAAACCAACTCAAAATCCGGTAGCTAAGGTACGCATACCCAAGCTAGTTATTTCTCAAATCGGTAGTTCATGGACTTAAAACAATAAATTATAAGGAATGCAATCTTTGCAAACCGTGGGTATATTGTTCATGAATTGATTCAAATGAATCAAACCGATTTTGTTTCAATTGTTTCTATGTATAAAGACCTAAGAAATTGAACAACTCTTGAACTAGTTCTTATGAGTCATTTGAACTAGTTATGAGAAAGATGAATACGGTTAATATGAAAGCACTGATATGGCTAACCATTGGTCAACCATTTGTGAACCAACCAATGTACACGTTTAGGTATGCTTACTCAAACCTAAATGAATACATTTCATTTGTGTGTCACAAGTTAAGTTTCGGTCTAACGGTTGAAAGATATTAGCTTGGATAAATTAGGTTTTTCATCTAACGGTGATTATTGAATGCTTTGTTACCAAGGTAACCTAGGTTGCAAACCCTGATTTGACAACTATATAAGGAGACGTCTAGCAACTGTGTAAAACCCAGTCCCCACACCTCCTGTGTGATACTAGTTGGTTTGCTAGAGTCGATTCTCTTTTAATCGTAGGTTTCTTCTCGAGACCCTGTCGATTAACGACTGAAAGACTTCATTGGGATTGTGAAGCCAGACGAAACTACTTCTCTTGTAGTTGAGCGATCTGATCTTGCCATTTTCTATCGTACGAGTTCAATTTATTAATTGACTTGAGATTATATCTCCGATAAGGCAAGATAAAAAGAAATCACAAACATCTTCGTCTCATCGTTTGTGATTCCGCAATATCTAGTTTCGCTACCATATGATTTAGATTATTGTGAGGTGATTGATAATACTAGGATGTTCTTCGTGAGTATAAGACCGATTTATCAATTAGTTCTTGTTCACCTTGATTTCTATCAAAAGACAGAACAAAACTTTTAGGTTTATCTGTGGGAGACAGATTTATCTATCCTTGTAGACTTTTTTGTGTGATACAGATTTGTTTGCTAAATTCTTCGACTTTGGGTCGTAGAAACTCTTTGTTGCGGGTGAGATCATCTAAGGGAATCAAGTGCGTAGTATCCTGCTGGGATCAGAGATATAAGGAGCGCAACTGTACCTTGAATCAGTGTGAGATTGATTAGGTTTCAATTACAATCCAGACCAAAGTTAGTTTATAGTAGGCTAGTGTCTGTAGCGGCTTAATACAATGTGGTGTTCAATCTGGACTAGGTCCCGGAGTTTTTCTGCATTTGCGGTTTTCTCGTGTCTGTGTTATTTCTATTAAACATTATATTTTTCTATATAATTGAAATATCACAGGTTGTGCGTTTGTATCGATCAATTGTGAAATTCAACCTTTGGTTATTGACTGGAAATTGATTGATCCTTGGATATTGGTATTTGGTACCATCCAAGTTTATTATCATTGTATTTGATAAAGACTCGCAGATTTCAATTTGCTTGAGTAAAATCAAATCAAGAGAGAGATATTAACTCCTCGATATACTTGTTTCTAGATTGAGTCTGACTGTCTAGTTGATTCTCTAGAAAGTATATTGGAGTTAGTCCATACAGATTGCTAATCGAAATATTGGACGTGGTTTTTATACCCCCGCTTTCTCAAAGATAAACTCATCTTTAACAGAAAAAGTTTGAAAAATGTATTGTAATCACAATTAATATGTTCTAAGGCAGTACGTCTAGTAAAAATTGCATTTTTATGTATGTTGATTCAAGAATATATGAAGGAAGTCAAATTTCACAATAGAAGAAGGATGAAAGACCAAGCAGAACTAATCCAAATCCTAACAAATTTCATCTATCTTGAATCAAATAGAAAGACAAAGCCAACACAAAAAGAAAGAGTTCATAAAAATGTTGAATTTTATATATGTTAACTCGAAAAAGTCTACAAACTTCGGTATAAGTCGTAAATTTATTTCTGAGACTAAATTGTAAACTAGATAAACTCATATTTAACAGAAAAAGTTTGAAAAATGTATTGTAATCACAAATTATATGTTCTAAGGCATTACGTCTAGTAAAAATTGCATTTCTATGTACGTTAATTCAAGAAAATATGAAGGAAGCCAAATTTCACAATAGAAAAAAGATGAAAGACCAGCCAGAAATAATCCAAATTCTAAAAAATTTCATCTATTTGAATAAAATATAAAGACAAAGCCAATACAAAAATAAAGAGTTCATAAAAATGTTGAATTTTTTGTACGTTAACTCAAAAAAGTCCACACTCTTTATTATAAGTCGGAAGTTGATTTCTGAGACTAAATTGTAAACAAGATAAACTCATCTTTAATAGAAAAAGTTTGAAAAATGTATTGTAATCACAATTAATATGTTCTAAGCCATTACGTCTAGTAAAATCTGCATTTCTATGTACGTTGATTCAAGAAAATATAAAAGGAAGTCAAATTTCACAATATAAGAAGGATGAAAGACCAGCCAGAACTAATCCAAATTCTAACAAATTTCATCTATTTGAATCAAATTGAAAGACAAATCCAAGAAAAAAATAAATAGTTCATAAAAATGTTGAATTTTTTATACGTTAACTCAAAAAAGTCTACACTCTTTGTTATAAGTCGGAAGTTGATTTCTGAGACTAAATTGTAAACTAGTTAAACTCATCTTTAACATAAAAAGTTTGAAAAATTTATTGTAATCATAATTAATATGTTCTAAGGCAGTACGTCTAGTAAAAATTACATTTCTATGTACGTTGATTCAAGAATATATGAAGGAAGTCAAATTTCACTATAGAAGAAGGACGAAAGACCAAGCACAACTAATCAAAATCCTAAAAAAATTTCATCTATCTTGAATGAAATAGAAAGACAAAGCACACACAAAAAGAAAGAGTTCATAAAAATTTTGAGTTTTATATACGTTAACTCAAAAAAGTCTACACACTTTGTTATAAGTCTGAAATTGATTTCTGAAACTAAATTGAAAACTGGATAAACTCATCTTTAACAGAAAAAGTTTGAAAAATGTATTGTAATCACAATTCATATGTTCTAAGACAGTACGTCTAGTAAAATTGCATTTCTATGTACGTTGATTCAAGAATATATGAAGGAAGTCAAATTTCACTATAGAAGAAGGACGAAACACCAAGCAGAACTAATCCAAATCCTATCAAATTTCATCTATCTTGAATCAAATAGAAAGACAAAACCAACACAAAAAGAAAGAGTTCATAAAAATATTGAATTTTATATAAGTTAACTCAAAAAAATCTGCACACTTCGTTATAAGGATGAAATTGATTTCTGAAACTAAATTGTAAACTAGATAAACTTATCTTTAACAGAAAAATGTTGAAAAATGTTTTTGTTTTTTTTGCTAGGTCAATGGTTTATTAAAGCAAAAAAATGTAATTACAAGAATTACAAAATGGGAGGCTCAAGGCCTCCCTACCCCCATAAACCAAAGGGGCAAAAAAAAAATTAAAACACATAAAATAAGCTCCTAAACACTTAAAAACAATATAAATAAGAAACTAGGTAAATTAAAAACTTTTTCGCCCCTTATTTCCAAATATAAAATTCTTCTAGGGAATGAGACCAGCAATAATTTGAGTCAAATTATAGTCACCATAAGTCTCTTTGTAATCATCTTCATAATCAGCCTAAGTTTCAGCATAGTCACAATCCTCTTCATTTTCATTTGAAGCATAATTACCACCCGGAACAAGCTTAATAGGAGATTGAGCTTTCTTCTTAGTTAACATTTTATGTAGTTGCTCTTTTTTTTTTCCTTGAAATAGTCTTGTCTATAAACTGGATCTTTAATGAATTTAGCACGCACTTCATCAATCTATCTGAAATAGTCTTGAAAAATGTATTGTAATCACAAATAATATGTTCTAAGGAATTACGTCTAGTGAAAATTGCATTTCTATGTACGTTGATTCAAGAAAATATGAAGGAAGTCAAATTTCACAATATAAGAAGGATGAAAGACCATCCAGAACTAATCCAAATTCTAACAAATTTCATCTATTTGAATCAAATTGAAAGACAAAGCCAATACAAAAATAAATAGTTCATAAAAATGTTGAATTTTTTATACGTTAACTCAAAATAGTCTACACTCTTCGCTATAAGTCGGAAGTTGATTTCTGAGACTAAATTGTAAACTAGATAAACTCGTCTTTAACAGAAAAAATTTGAAAAATGTATTGTAATCACAATTAATATGTTCTAAGGCAGTACGTCTAGTAAAAATTGCATTTCTATGTACGTTGATTCCATAATATATGAAGGAAATCAAATTTCACAATAGAAGAAGGACGAAAGACCTAGCAGAACTAATCCAAATCCTAACAAATTTCTTTATCTTGAATCAAATAGAAAGACAAAGCCAACACAATAAGAAAGCGTTCATAAAAATGTTAAATTTTATATATGTTAACTCAAAAAGTCTGCACACTTCGTTATACGTCTGAAATTGATTTCTGAGACAAAATTGTAGATAAACTCATCTTTAATAGAAAAATTTTGAAAAATGTATTGTAATACAAATAATATGTTCTATGGCATTCCGTCTAGTAAAAATTGCATTTCTATGTACGTTGATTCAAGAAAATATGAAGGAAGTCAAATTTCACAATAGAAGAAGGATGAAAGACCAAGAAGAACTAATCCAAATCCTAACAAATTTCATCTATCTTGAATCAAATATAAAGACAAAGCCAACACAAAAAGAAAGAGTTCATAAAAATGTTGAATTTTATATACAATAACTCAAAAAAGTCTACACACTTCTTTATACGTCTGAAATTGATTTATGAAACTTAATTGTAAACTAGATAAACTCATCTTTAAGAGAAAAAGTTTGAAAAATGTATTGTAATCACAAATAATATGTTCTAAGGCATTACGTCTAGTAAAAATTGCATTTCTATGTACGTTGATTCAAGAAAATATGAAGGAAGTCAAATTTCATAAAAATGAAGGATGAAAGACCATCTAGAACTAATCCAAGTTCAAACAAATTTCATCTATTTGAATCAAACTGAAAGACAAAACCAATACAAAAATAAAGAGTTCATAAAAATGTTGAATTTTTTATACGTTAACTCAAAAAAGTCCACACTCTTCGTTATAAGTCGGAAGTTGATTTCTGAGACTAAATTGTAAACTAGATAAACTCATCTTTAACAATAATTTTTTTGAAAAATGTATTATAATCACAATTAATATGTTCTAAGGCAGTACGTCTAGTAAAAATTGCATTTCTATGTACGTTGATTCAAGAATATATGAAGGAAGTCAAATTTGACAATAGAAGAAGGATGAAAGACCAAGCATAACTAATCCAAATCCTAACAAATTTCATCTATATTGAATCTAATAGAAAGACAAAGCCAACACAAAAAGAAAGAGTTCATAAAATGTTGAATTTTATATACGTTAACTCAAAAAAGTCTACAAACTTCGGTATAAGTCGGAAATTGATTTTTGAGACTAAATTGTAAACTAGATAAACTCATCTTTACCAGAAAAAGTTTGAAAAATATATTGTAATTACAATTATTATATTCTAATTAAATACGTCAAGTAAAAATTGCATTTCTATGTACGTTGATTCAAGAAAATATGAAGGAAGACAAATTTCACAATAGAAGAAGGATGAAAGACCAAGAAGAACTAATCCAAATCCTAACAAATTTCATCTATCTTGAATCAAATAGAAAGACAAAGCCAACACAAAAAGAAAGAGTTCATAAAAATGTTGAATTTTATATACGTTAACTCAAAAAAGTCTACACACTTCGTTATACATCTGAAATTGATTTCTGAGACTAAATTGTAAACTAGATAAACTCATCTTTAACAGAAAAAGTTTGAAAAATATATTGTAATTACAATTAATATGTTCTAATTAAATACGTCAAGTAAAAATTGCATTTCTATGTACGTTGATTCAAGAAAATATGAAGGAAGACAAATTTCACAATAGAAGAAGGATGAAAGACCAAGAAGAACTAATCCAAATCCTAACAAATTTCATCTATCTTGAATCAAATAGAAAGACAAAGCGAACACAAAAAGAAATTTTTCATAAAAATGTTGAATTTTATATACGTTAACTAAAAAAGTCTACACACTTCGTTATAAGTCGGAAATTGATTTCTGAAACTAAATTATAAACTAGATAAACTCATCTTTAAAAGAAAAAGTTTGAAAAATGTATTGTTATCACAATTAATATGTTCTAAGGCAGTACGTCTAGTAAAAATTGCATTTCTATGTACGTTGATTCAAGAAAATATGAAGGAGGTCAAGTTTCACAATAGAAGAAGGATAATATCCCAAGCAGACCTAATCCAAATTCCAAAAAATTTCATCTATTTGAATCAAATTGAAAGACAAAGCCAATACAAAAATAAAGAGTTCATAAAAATGTTAGATTTTTTATACGTTAAGTAAAAAAAGTCTACACTCTTCGTTAGAAGTCGGAAGTTGATTTTTGAGACTAAATTTTAAACTAGATAAATTTATCTTTAACAAGAAAAGTTTGAAAAATGTATTGTAATCACAATTAATATGTTCTAAGGCAATACGTCTAGTAAATATTGCATTTCTATGTACGTTGATTCAAGAAAATATGAAGGAAGTCAAATTTCACAATAGAAGAAGGATGAAAGACCAAGAAGAACTAATCCAAACAAATTTCATCTATGTTGAATCAAATAGAAAGACAAAGCCAACACAAAAACAAAGTATTCATAAAAATGTTGAATTTTATATACGGTAACTCAAAAAGTCTACACACTTCACTATAAGTCGGAAATCGATTTCTGAGACTATATTGTAAACTAGATAAACTCATCTTTAACAGAAAAAGTTTGAAAAATGTATTGTAATTACAATTAATATGTTCGAAGGCAATACGTCTAGTAAAAATTGCATTTCTATGTACGTTGATTCAAGAAAATATGAAGGAAGTCAAATTTCACAATAGAAGAAGGATGAAAGACCAAGAAGAACTAATCCAAATCCTAACAAATTTCATCTATCTTGAATGAAATAGAAAGATAAAGCCAAAACAAAAAGAAAGAGTTCATAAAAATGTTGAATTTATATACGTTAACTCAAAAAAGTCTACAAACTTCGTTATAAGTCTGAAATTGATTTCTGAAACTAAATTTTAAACTAGAAAAACTCATCTTTAACAGAAAAAGTTTGAAAAATGTTTTTTTTTGCTAGGTCAAAATAGTTTATTAAAGCAAAAAAACGTAATTACAAGAATTACAAAATGGGAGGCTCAAGGCCTCCCTACCCCCATAAACCAAAGGGCAAAAAAAATTAAAACACATAAAATAAGCTCCTAAACACTTAAAAACAACATAAAGAAGAAAACTAGGCAAATTAGAAACGTTTTCTCCCCTTATTTCCAAATCTAAAATTCTTCTTCTTGGGAATGAGACCAACAATAATTTGAGTCAAATCATAGTCACGATAAGTCTCTTTGTAATCATCTTCATAATCAGCATAAGTTTCAACATAGTCACAATTCTCTTCATTTTCATCTGAAGCATAATTACCACCCGGAACAAGCTTAATAGGAGATTGAGCTTTCGTCTTAGTTAACATTCTATCTAGTTGCTCTTTTTTTTTCCTTGAAATAGTCTTGTCTATAAACTGGATCTCTAATGAATTTAGCACGCACTTCATCAATCTATCTGAAATAGTCTTGAAAAATGTATTGTAATAACAAATAATATGTTCTAAGGCATTACGTCTAGTGAAAATTGCATTTCTATGTACGTTGATTCAAGAAAATATGAAGGAAGTCAAATTTCACAATATAAGAAGGATGAAAGACCAGCCAGAACTAATCCAAATTCTAACAAATTTCATCTATTCGAATCAAATTGAAAGACAAAGCCAATACAAAAATAAAGAGTTCATAAAAATGTTGAATTTTTTATACGTTAACTCAAAATAGTCTACACTCTTCGTTATAAGTCGGAAGTTGATTTCTGAGACTAAATTGTAAACTAGATAAACTCATCTTTAATAGAAAATTTTGAAAAATGTATTGTAATCACAATTAATATTTTCTAAGGCAGTACATCTAGTAAAAATTGCATTTCTATGTACGTTGATTCAAGAATATATGAAGGAAGTCAAATTTCACAAAAAAAGAAGGAAGAAAGACCAAGCAGAACTAATCAAAATCCTAACAAATTTCTCTATCTTGAATCAAATAGAAAGACAAAACCAACAGAAAAAGAAAGTGTTCATAAAAATGTTGAATTTTATATATGTTAACTCAAAAAGTCTACACACTTCGTTATACGTCTGAAATTGATTTCTGAGACTAAATTGTAAACTAGATAAACTCATCTTTAACAGAAAAAGATTGAAAAATGTATCGTAATTACAAATAATATGTTCTAAGGCATTCCGTCTAGTAAAAATTGCATTTCTATGTACGTTGATTCAAGAAAATATGAAGGAATTCAAATTTCACAATAGAAGAAGTATGAAAGACCAATAAGAACTAATCCAAATCCTAACAAATTTCATCTTCTTGAATCAAATAGAAAGACAAATCCTACACAAAAAGAAAGAGTTCATAAAAATGTTGAATTTTATATACGTTAACTCAAAAAAGTCTACACACTTCTTTATACGTCTGAAATTGATTTCTGAAACTTAATTGTAAACTAGATAAACTCATTTTTAAGAGAAAAAGTTTGATAAATGTATTGTAATCACAAATAATATGTTCTAAGGCATTACGTCTAGTAAAAATTGCATTTCTATGTATGTTGATTCAAGAAAATATAAAGGAAGTCAAATTTCACAATATAAGAAGGATGAAAGATCAGCCAGAACTAATCCAAATTCTAACAAATTTCATCTATTTGAATCAAATTAAAAGACAAAGCCAATACAAAAATAAAGAGTTCATAAAAATGTTGAATTTTTTATACGTTAACTCCAAAAAGTCTACACTCTTCGTTATAAGTCAGAAGTTGATTTCTAAGACTAAATTGTAAACTAGATAAACTCATCTTTAACAGAAATTTTTTGAAAAATATATTGTAATCACAATTAATATGTTCTAAAGCAGTACGTCTAGTAAAAATTGCATTCTATGTACGTTGATTCAAAAATATATGAAGGAAGTCAAATTTCACTATAGAAGAAAGACGAAAGACCAAGCAGAACTAACCCAAATCCTAACAAATTTCATCTATCTTGAATCAAATAGAAAGACAAAGCGAACACAAAAAGAAAGTTTTCATAAAAATGTTGAATTTTATATACGTTAACTAAAAAAGTCTACACACTTCGTTATAAGTCGGAAATTGATTTCTGAAACTAAATTATAAACTAGATAAACTCATCTTTAAAAGAAAAAGTTTGAAAAATGTATTGTTATCACAATTAATATGTTCTAAGGCAGTACGTCTAGTAAAAATTGCATTTCTATGTACGTTGATTCAAGAATATATGAAGGAAGTCAAACTTCACAATGGAAGAAGGATGAAAGGCCAAGCAGAACTAATCCAAATCCTAACAAATTTCATCTATCTTGAATCAAATAGAAAGACAAGGCTAACACAAAAAGAAAGAGTTCATAAAAATGTTGAATTTTATGTACGTTAACTCAAAAAAGTCTACACACTTTGTTATACATCTGAAATTGATTTCTGAGACTAAATTGTAAACTAGATAAACTCATCTTTAACAGAAAAAGTTTGAAAAATGTATTGTAATCACAAATAATATGTTCTAAGGCATTACGTCTAGTAAAAATGTACGTTGATTCAAGAAAATATGAAGGAAGTCAAATTTCACAATAGAAGAAGGATAAAAGCCCAAGCAGAACTAATCCAAATTCCAACAAATTTCATCTATCTGAATCAAATTTAAAGACAAAGCCAATACAAAAATAAAGAGTTCATAAAAATGTTAGATTTTTTATACGTTAACTCAAAAAATCTACACTCTTCGTTATAAGTCGGAATTTGATTTCTGAGACTAAATTGTAAACTAGATAAACTCATCTTTAACAGAAAAAGTTTGAAAAATGTATTGTTATCACAATTAATATGTTCTAAAGCACTACGTCTAGTAAAAATTGCATTTCTATGTACGTTGATTCAAGAATATATGAAGGAAGTCAAATTTCACAATAGAATAAGGATGAAAGGTCAAGCAGAACTAATCCAAATTCCAACAAATTTCATATATCTGAATCAAATTGATAGACAAAGCCAATACAAAAATAAAGAGTTCATAAAAATGTTAGATTTTTTATACGTTAACTCAAAAAAGTGTACACTCTTCGTTATAAGTCGGAAGTTGATTTCTGAAACTTAATTGTAAACTAGATAAACTCATCTTTAAGAGAAAAAGTTTGATAAATGTATTTGTAATCACAATTAATATGTTCTAAGGCAGTACGTCTTGTAAAAATTGCATTTTTATGTACGTTGATTCAAAAATATATGAAGGAAGTCAAGTTTCACTATAGAAGAAAGACGGAAGACCAAGCAGAACTAACCTAAATCCTAACAAATTTCATCTATCTTGAATCAAATAGAAAGACAAAGCCAACACAAAAAGAAAGTGTTCATAAGAATGTTTAATTTTATATATGTTAACTCAAAAAGTCTACACACTTCGTTATACGTCTGAAATTGATTTCTGAGACTAAATTGTAAACTAGATACACTCATCTTTAATAGAAAAATTTTGAAAAATGTATTGTAATCACAATTAAAATGTTTTAAGGTAGTACGTCTAGTAAAAATTGCATTTCTATGTACGTTGATTCAAGAATATATGAAGGAAGTCAAATTTCACAATAGAAGAATGACGAAAGACCAAGCAGAACTAATCCAAATCCTAACAAATTTCATATATCTTGAATCAAATAGAAAGACAAAGCCAACACAAAAAGAAAGTATTCATAAAAATGTTGAATTTTATATACGGTAACTCAAAAAGTCTACACACTTCGCTATAAATCGGAAATCGATTTCTGAGACTATATTGTAAACTAGATAAACTCATCTTTAACAGAAAAAGTTTGAAAAATGTATTGTAATTACAATTAATATGTTCCAAGGCAATACGTCTAGTAAAAATTGCATTTCTATGTACGTTGATTCAAGAAAATATGAAGGAAGTCAAATTTCACAATAGAAGAAGGATGAAAGACCAAGAAGAACTAATCCAAATCCTAACAAATTTCATCTATTTTGACTCAAATAGAAAGACAAAGCCAAAACAAAAAGAAAGAGTTCATAAAAATGTTGAATTTTATATACGTTAACTCAAAAAGTCTACAAACTTCGTTATAAGTCTGAAATTGATTTCTGAAACTAAATTGTAAACTAGAAAAACTCATATTTAACAGAAAAAGTTTGAAAAATGTTTTTTTTTTGCTAGGTCAAAATGGTTTATTAAAGCAAAAAAACGTAATTACAAGAATTACAAAATGGGAGGCTCAAGGCCTCCCTACCCCCATAAACCAAAGGGGCAAAAAA
>NC_039364.1:177532390-177532750 GCF_003573695.1 Papaver somniferum | reverse complement strand
TATAAACTGGATCTCTAATGAATTTAGCACGCACTTCATCAATCTATCTGAAATAGTCTTGAAAAATGTATTGTAATAACAAATAATATGTTCTAAGGCATTACGTCTAGTGAAAATTGCATTTCTATGTACGTTGATTCAAGAAAATATGAAGGAAGTCAAATTTCACAATATAAGAAGGATGAAAGACCAGCCAGAACTAATCCAAATTCTAACAAATTTCATCTATTCGAATCAAATTGAAAGACAAAGCCAATACAAAAATAAAGAGTTCATAAAAATGTTGAATTTTTTATACGTTAACTCAAAATAGTCTACACTCTTCGTTATAAGTCGGAAGTTGATTTCTGAGACTAAATT
>NC_039364.1:177518628-177532380 GCF_003573695.1 Papaver somniferum | reverse complement strand
TTTAACAGAAAAAGTTTGAAAAATGTTTTTTTTTTGCTAGGTCAAAATGGTTTATTAAAGCAAAAAAACGTAATTACAAGAATTACAAAATGGGAGGCTCAAGGCCTCCCTACCCCCATAAACCAAAGGGGCAAAAAATTTAAAAACACATAAAATAAGCTCCTAAACACTTAAAAACAACATAAAGAAGAAAACTAGGTAAATTAGAAACGTCTTCTCCCCTTATTTCCAAATCTAAAATTCTTCTTCTTGGGAATGAGACCAACAATAATTTGAGTCAAATCATAGTCACGATAAGTCTCTTTGTAATCATCTTCATAATCAGCATAAGTTTCAACATAGTCAGAATTCTCTTCATTTTCATCTGAAGCATAATTACCACCCGGAACAAGCTTAATAGGAGATTGAGCTTTCGTCTTAGTTAACATTCTATATAGTTGCTCTTTTTTTTCCTTGAAATAGTCTTCTTTATAAACTGGATCTCTAATGAATTTAGCACGCACTTCATCAATCTATCTGAAATAGTCTTGAAAAATGTATTGTAATAACAAATAATATGTTCTAAGGCATTACGTCTAGTGAAAATTGCATTTCTATGTACGTTGATTCAAGAAAATATGAAGGAAGTCAAATTTCACAATATAAGAAGGATGAAAGACCAGCCAGAACTAATCCAAATTCTAACAAATTTCATCTATTCGAATCAAATTGAAAGACAAAGCCAATACAAAAATAAAGAGTTCATAAAAATGTTGAATTTTTTATACGTTAACTCAAAATAGTCTACACTCTTCGTTATAAGTCGGAAGTTGATTTCTGAGACTAAATTTTAAACTAGATAAACTCATCTTTAATAGAAAAATTTGAAAAATGTATTGTAATCACAATTAATATGTTCTAAGGCAGTACGTCTAATAAAAAATGCATTTCTATGTACGTTGATTCAAGAATATATGAAGGAAGTCAAATTTCACAATAGAAGAAGGAAGAAAGACCAAGCAGAGCTAATCCAAATCCTAAATAATTTCTCTATCTTGAATCAAATAGAAAGACAAAACCAACAGAAAAAGAAAGTGTTCATAAAAATGTTGAATTTTATATATGTTAACTCAAAAAGTCTACACACTTCGTTATACGTCTGAAATTGATTTCTGAGACTAAATTGTAAACTAGATAAACTCATCTTTAACATAAAAAGTTTGAAAAATGTATTGTAATTACAAATAATATGTTCTAAGGCATTCCGTCTAGTAAAAATTGCATTTCTATGTACGTTGATTCAAGAAAATATGAAGGAATTCAAATTTCACAATACAAGAAGGATGAAAGACCAAGAAGAACTAATCCAAATCCTAACAAATTTCATCTATCTTGAATCAAATAGAAAGACAAAGCCTACACAAAAAGAAATAGTTCATAAAAATGTTGAATTTTATATACGTTAACTCAAAAAAGTCTACACACTTCTTTATACGTCTGAAATTGATTTCTGAAACTTAATTGTAAACTAGATAAACTTAACAGAATTTTTTTGAAAAATGTATTGTAATCACAATTAATATGTTCTAAGGCAGTACGTCTTGTAAAAATTGCATTTATGTGTACGTTGATTCAAAAATATATGAAGGAAGTCAAGTTTCACTATAGAAGAAAGACGGAAGACCAAGCAGAACTAACCTAAATCCTAACAAATTTCATCTATCTTGAATCAAATAGAAAGACAAAGCCAACACAAAAAGAAAGTGTTCATAAGAATGTTTAATTTTATATATGTTAACTCAAAAAGTCTACACACTTCGTTATACGTCTGAAATTGATTTCTGAGACTAAATTGTAAACTAGATACACTCATCTTTAATAGAAAAATTTTGAAAAATGTATTGTAATCACAATTAAAATGTTCTAAGGCAGTACGTCTAGTAAAAATTGCATTTCTATGTACGTTGATTCAAGAATATATGAAGGAAGTCAAATTTCAAAATAGAAGAAGGACGAAAGACCAAGCAGATCTAATCCAAATCCTAACAAATTTCTCTATCTTGAATCAAATAGAAAGACAAGTTTTTTTTTGATAAGTCAAAAATTTGTATTAATAGATAACAAAATTTACAAGAAATAGTTTACAAGAAAAGAGGTTACAGCAACCCCAAAAACTTGAAACTATTTGAACCGGAAATAATCAACATTAGGATGTTCAACAGAAATTAAGAACGGTGGTTTCCCATTGTAGTGTACTCCCACTTCATTATTCAATAAACAACCCCGCTTGGCCATTGCATCCGCTGAAAAATTCACCTCCCTAAAAGTGTGAATGAAACGTATAGACGTGTAGTGTCTACAGATCGTAATCCACCTATTCCTCGCAAACCATGGAATGTAATTATTCTTGAAAGCTTCAACAACTCCCATAGAATCAGACCGAATACAAATACGAGAAAAACCCCATTGCATAGCCCACTCCAAACCAACAATAATGCCATACAATTCCGCTAAATAATTCGTCGTGGCTCCTAGCCCAATACTCATAGCACCAAGAACTGAACAATGCTCATCCCTAGCTACTACACCTGCACCCGCAACGCCTGGGTTACCTCTCGCTGCTCCATCACAACAAATTTGTAATTCATTAGCCTCAGGCGGTAACCAAAAACAAGCCACAGGTTGATGCCACTTCACACTACAGTGCTGAACTCTAAAATAGTTCAGAAGAAAAACATCATCAGCACTATTGTTCATATGACCCTTGAGCCGAATTGAATAATCTTGTATCAACTTCAGAACGCGCTTATGAAAGATACTCCAATTAGGCTTTTTATCCTCGAAAACAGCCTTGTTCCGCAACTGCCATAGCTCCGACCTAAGAACAAGGTTGTCAATAAGCCACAGATCACGGACAATATGACTCCTTCCTTTTGTTGCTTTAAAAGAAACAATAAGGTTAGCATTAGGTTGTAATTTGAACACATCAGCTAGCCAATTCCAGGCCCTTGTAGCAAAGAAACACTCATATAACACATGAGTAAGAGTTTCCTCTTGAACACCACACAGGCAGCATTTGTTAGCAAGTGAGATCTTGAACCTGCGCCTAATAAGGTCATACGTAGCACATGCTCCACGTAAGAATTTCCAGTTCTGAGCAGCAAGAACATGATGGACTTCTTTTCTCCACAAAAGTTGCGTACCTTCTAACCGAGAATACTTCTGCTGAATCAACTCAGTTGCAGGCTTAACGCTGAACTCACCCTTCAACTACGGCATCCATACCCTAACATCAACTCCACCCATAGGAATTGGCATCCTATTCAACTCTAGGCCAGCGGCAATCAAGTATTGCAAGTGAATTTCAGGAATATCCCAAAGGCCATCCTTTAAAATATCACTAACTCTTGCTGTTGCATCTAGAGAATAATCATTTAGCACTTCATCAATACTAGTCTTATCAAACCAAATGTCATAATAAAGAGAAGTATCTATACCATCACCAATTAAGATCTTAGTATTCTTTTTCACACAATTATACACACTCTTTAAACCAGGCAAAATAGAAGATTTAACCCCAGAATGCTTAATACAACCCTTACGGTCAAATAATTTTGCCTTCAGGAAAAGAGCCCACTTCTTTGTAGAAGTACGAATCTTCCACCAAAGTTTCATAATAATAGCTTTGTTCACAGTGGCCATACGAGTTAGTCCGAGACCCCCCTCCTCAAAAGGGAAACAAATTTTATCATAAGCCACTACCACCACACGATTAATGTTCGAATCACCAGACCAAATAAAGTTACTGATAGCCCTCTCACATTGAAGAATAAACTTACGAGGCCACTTATAAATAGCCATATTATGAATGTAATAACTGGCAATAACTGATCAATGCGATCTTGAAAAGAGAATAACCTCCCTCTCTAACCAGCAAGCTGATTTCTAATCTTTTCAACAACATTGCTAATATGGCTATATCGAACAATACCTGGCATAATTTGAACTCCCAAATAGCGGTCCGGAAAAGTAGCTACACTCATCCCCAAATAAGATGCAATATAATTACACCAACTCGAAGAACCACCACCACAATAAATCTTACTCTTTTGACGACAAACAGTCTGACCTGAAGCACGCTGATATCTTCCCAACAAGTCTACAAGATTGTGAAGACTTTTGGAATTACCTTTACAAAAAATCATTATGTCATCAGCAAAGAAAAGGTGAGTAGGAGAAATACCACCTCTAGTTACCATGGGCGTCATCTTTTTATCACGAAAAAGCTTCGTAATATTTCTGCTAAGAACATCCTCAATCAAGACAAAAATCAAAGGGGAGAGGGGATCACCTTGACGCAAACCTCTGTTGATTTTGAAGTAACCTTCCGGACTACCATTCAAAATGACAGAAATTCTAGCAGACTGCAAGATATTAAAAATCCAAGCACACCAATTTTCAGAAAAACCATACTTACAGAAAACTTCAAGCACAAAAGCCCAATTTACCGTGTCAAAAGCTTGAGTTTAAGGCCTATATTGCCATCCTTGCGTTTATAATGCAACTTATTAACCATCTCCGACGCCAAGCTAATATTCTCATGAATATTTCTCCCTTTCATGAAGGCTACCTGTTTTTCAGACACAAGCTTATCCAAAACTGTACCAAGTCTAGTAGCTAGGATCTTAGTAAAAATTTTGAAGAAAAAATTACTAAGACCAATTGGTCTGAAATTTCGAAGAGTATTAGCACCCCTTACCTTAGCCAGCAAGATGATAAAAGATGAATTAACACCATTTGGAATCCTACCCGCATTCCAGCAATGAATAATGGCCTTGGTTAAATCATCATGAATAATATCCCAACAATGACGATAGAAACAACCAGAGAAACCATCCGTCCGTGGGGCACTATCCGCACTCAGATGAAAAACAGCTTGCTTAATTTCTTCCGGGGAAGGAATCATATCCATGGCATTGCTCTCCTCAACAGAAATTGAAGCATGCTCAAAATCAAATAAATCACCTTCTATCACCGGATCTTGGCCATTGAACTTATCTTCATAGAACTGAACTACATGATTACGAAGCTGCTCATAATTTATCAAACAAGTCTCATTCATATCAACAAGTTCCGAAATAGTATTAGAACTTTTTCTAATTCTAATGCTATTATGAAAGAAACTGGAATTACTTGAACCCTCCACCAACCATTTGTTTCTAGACTTTTGCTTGAGCATAGTTAACTGTTGCAAACGAGTATCACGTAAAGTTTTCATAGCATCCTTCATTGCATTTAATTTAGCAGTATTACTAGGATCCTCATCTGAAATAAGAGCTGTTGTCTCAAAACGAAGTTGGTCTTGCTTCAAACGAGAATTCACATTACCAAAAATCTTCAGATTCCAATCCTTCATTGCAATCTTCAGCCGCTTCAATTTTTAAGAGAAAATATAATCAGGAGAACCATGAACAGACAAAGTCCAACTCTCATTGACCATCCAAAGAAAATCCCCATGTAAAAACCACATCTTTTGAACACGAAAAGGAGCTCGACAAGGCCTAGGAACAGAAAAAGGATACCCAAGAAGAGTAGAATGGTCGGAAACTTCCCTAGGAAGAGCTTTACACCGCCAATTCTCAAATTTAGCAAGCCAAGCCGCATTAATAATTGCACGATCCAACTTACTAACAATACGCCTAGTACCAGATTGCCTATTACACCAAGTGAATTTGCTGCCCAAGGAATCTGATTCAAAAAGATCATTGTCATCCATCCAATCACTGAACTCATCAATAACAGACGATCTTATTTCCAAGCCACCTTTCTTCTCATTAAAACGCAAAATACATTTTTTTTCTAGGTCAAAATGGTTTATTAAAGCAAAAAAACGTAATTACAAGAATTACAAAATGGGAGGCTCAAGGCCCCCACCCCCATAAACCAAAGGGAGAAAAAATAACATCAAAAAATTACTAGAAACTCATAAAATAAGCTCCTAAACTCAATAACTAACAAAAAAGAAGAAAAATAGGAACTTAACATCGTTTGCGCTCTTTTCCCACCTTAAAATTCTTATTCTTAGGTTGGAAACCAGCAAGGATTTCCGCCAAAACATCAGGGTCTCCATAAAACTCATTATATTCATCATCATAAATATCATCATATTCATCTTCATCCGAAGCATAATTACCACCAGGAACAAGCTTAATAGGAGTTTGAAGTTTTTTCTTCTCTCTTTTTTCTTTAAAATACTCCTTTATATAGGCTGGATTTCTAATAAAGTTAGTCCGAACTTCATCATTCGTAATGATGCCTACCTCTGCAGGCTCCTCTTTATTGAGAATATTTTCCGTCCTTTGTTGCCTTAGAGCTTCTAATCTATCAAGAAAAGCTTTCTTCTTTTCTGCATCAACAGTTTCAGTTGAGCTCTCAACTAAATCTGCAGCCTTTGAAACATTGCTATTCTTGTTTTTATTGTGATCACTAATCGTACCCCATTCAGTAGAATTTTTAACTTCAGCTGCCATATTAGCAGCAAGCAATTCAGCCTCTTCCTCATCTAAATCTTCAAAAATCTGGGTTGGAGTTTATTATTTAGATTCAATTGCTTAACCGAGTTTGAGGAGGATTTAGGAACTGATTCCTTACGAGCACGAATACCCAATGCCTCATCCGAGTCTGACAAGGAATCCTGATCAGTTAACGCATTCAATTTGTTTTGCATATCTATAATCTGCTGCCTCTTAGCTTGTTTAGTAAGCTCACCAAGTTTACTTAAAACCAAAACATCATTGCCAGCCTTGTCACTTAGGATGTTAAACTTGTTGTTAGAGACAAATTCTGAAGTTTCTTCAAGCGCATTACACAAAGGTGTGGACGAGGATGAAATATCAATTCTAGCAGGAGGAGGAAGTTTAGTTCTTGCCAATTCAACATTCCCCCTGCCTTAGCATTCAAGCTTGAGGTGCTCAACGACCTAGCTTTACTAGCTAATACTGAATGCGTAAGAATGGCTTGCTTGTGTTTTTCAACCTCAGCAGATGCCATACGCAAAATAGCTTCAGATTGAGCTAAACTATCCTGCAACTACTGTTCCAACTCAACAGCGTCACTGATGCACAAAACATTATCAGCCACAATATTTGAAGTATCTTCACCAGCGTGAGTAATCTTTTCAGGCACAAAAGGAATAGACGGAGTTGTCTTTCCCTTTTTCTTTCGCCTAGCTTCTTTCCATTCCGTACCAGCATTGTTTTCATGATGCTGTTGCTTGTTAACTAACACAATAGCCTGGTGCGACTCAGCAGCAACTTGCGGAGCTTTGAGATCTTCACCTCTTGTTTTCTTCCTACATTCCCCATCTGAATTCCCAATAATGCTGCACGTAGAACAGAATTTAGGTCTTTTAAGGATCTCAAAAGGTTGACAAAACTCACGTTCTCCTACAGTGACATTAATATCATCAGATTTGAGCTCAGCAAAATCAATATCAATGAGGACCGAAGCAAAGTGTCCATACTCATGTGCCAACGTTCTTTTATCAACCACAATAGGAGATCCTAGCGTTTTCCCCATTGCAAGTAAAGTTTTTTCAATCCAGAATTCCATTGGAAGCCCAGGAAACTTGACCCAAACTGTGGAACGCGAAGATCTTTGTTTGTCAGCATCAAAACTAGGAAACCATTCCATCAGATTTAGTTTCTGTTGAGCAACAACCCATTGTTCAGCCTGTAAAATCTTCACTTTATCCTCCTGAGACAATAACTTGATGATGAAGAAACCTCTATTCAACGGAACAAAGTGAACCCGGCCTTCACCCAGCTGCCATTGAAGTTCTAGGTTTTTTTTAGCGTCATAAAAGCTAAGTTCTTTGAAGTCTAACCTTTCAATAAGACTAAACTTCCATAACGCACATCCTTCTAGATATAACTCATTAGGAATCTCAATAGAAGGTTTTCCATCTTTCAAAGTAGGGTTTGGCAGAGAAGAAAGATCCACGAAGGTTTTAGGAAGCTCTTTCCTACCCTTGAGTCTATCTGATTTGGATCAACATGATCTCCCATTGAATCACCCAAAGATGATCCAAGATGAAGCACGTACAAAAAAGTTTGAAAAGTTCTTCATAATCGCCAGAGCAAAGAGGAGAGAGAAAAAATATTTTTCCCCAAATAGAAAGAGAAAGCCTAGTGTATTCTTTTGAACCATCAAAATAGAAAGAGAAAGCCAACACAAAAAGAAAGTGTTCATAAAAATGTTGAATTTTGTAGATGTTAACTCAAAAAGTCTACACACTTCGTTATACGTCTGAAATTGATTTCTGATACTAAATTGTAAACTAGATAAACTCATCTTTAACAGAAAAAGTTTGAAAAATGTATTGTAATTACAAATAATTTGTTCTAAGGCATTCCGTCTAGTAAAAATTGCATTTCTATGTACGTTGATTCAAGAAAATATGAAGGAAGTCAAATTTCACAATAGAAGAAGGATAAAAGACCAAGAAGAGCTAATCCAAATCCTAACAAATTTCGTCTTCTTGAATCAAATAGAAAGACAAAGCCTACACAAAAAGAAAGAGTTCATAAAAATGTTGAATTTTATATACGTTAACTCAAAAAAGTCTACACACTTCTTTATACGTCTGAAATTGATTTCTGAAACTTAATTGTAAACTAGATAAACTCATATTTAAGAGAAAAAGTTTGAAAAATGTATTGTTATCACAATTAATATGTTCTAAGGCAGTACGTCTAGTAAAAATTGCATTTCTATGTACGTTGATTCAAGAATATATGAAGGAAGTCAAACTTCACAATGGAAAAAGGATGAAAGGCCAAGCAGAACTAATCCAAATCCTAACAAATTTCATCTATCTTGAATCAAATAGAAAGACAAGGCCAACACAAAAAAAAGAGTTCATAAAAATGTTGAACTTTATGTACGTTAACTCAAAAAAGTCTACACACTTCGTTATACATCTGAAATTGATTTCTGAGACTAAATTGTAAACTAGATAAACTCATCTTTAACAGAAAAAGTTTGAAAAATGTATTGTAATCACAAATAATATGTTCTAAGGCATTACGTTTAGTAAAAATGTACGTTGATTCAAGAAAATATGAATGAAGTCAAATTTCACAATAGAAGAAGGATAAAAGCCCAGGCAGAACTAATCCAAATTCCAACAAATTTCATCTATTTGAATCAAATTGAAAGACAAAGCCAATATAAAATAAAGAGTTCATAAAAATGTTAGATTTTTTATACGTTAACTCAAAAAAGTCTACACTCTTTGTTATAAGTCGGAAGTTGATTTCTGAGACTAAATTGTAAACTAGATAAACTCATCTTTAACAGAAAAAGTTTGAAAAATGTATTGTTATCACAATTAATATGTTCTAAGGCAGTACGTCTAGTAAAAATTGCATTTCTATGTACGTTGATTCAAGAATATATGAAGGAAGTCAAATTTCACAATAGAAGAAGGATGAAAGGCCAAGCAGAACTAATCCAAATCCTAACAAATTTCATCTAGCTTGAATCAAATAGAAAGACAAATCCAAAAAAAAAGAAAGAGTTCATAAAAATGTTGAATTTTATATACGTTAACTCAAAAAAGTCTACAAACTTCGGTATAAGTCAGAAATTGATTTCTGAGACTAAATTGTAAACGAGAAAAACTCATCTTTAACAGAAAAAGTTTGAAAAATGTATTTTAATCACAAATTATATGTTCTAAGGAATTACGTCTAGTAAAAAGTGCATTTCTATGTACGTTAATTCAAGAAAATATGAAGGAAGCCAAATTTCACAATAGAAGAAGGATGAAAGACCAGCCAGAACTAATCCAAATTGTAACAAATTTCATATATTTGAATCAAATTGAAAGACAAAGCCAATACAAAAATAAAGAGTTCATAAAAATGTTGAATTTTTATACGTTAACTCAAATAAGTCTACACTCTTTGTTATAAGTCGGAAGTTGATTTCTGAGACTAAATTGTAAACAAGATAATCTCATCTTTAACAGAAAAAGTTTGAAAAATGTATTGTAATCACAATTAATATGTTCTAAGCCATTGCGTCTAGTAAAAATTGCATTTCTGTGTACGTTGATTCAAGAAAATATGAAGGAAGTCAAATTTCACAATATAGGAAGGATGAAAGACCAGCCAGAACTAATCCAAATTCTAAAAAATTTCATCTATTTGAATCAAATTGAAAGACAAAGCCAAGACAAAAATAAAGAGTTCATAAAAATGTTGAATTTTTATACGTTAACTCAAAAAAGTCTATACTCTTCGTTATAAGTCGGAAGTTGATTTTTGAGACTAAATTGTAAACTAGATAAACTCATCTTTAACAGAAAAAGTTTGAAAAATGTATTGTACTCACAATTAATATGTTCTAAGGAAGTACGTCTAGTAAAAATTGCATTTCTATGTACGTTGATTCAAGAATACACGAAGGAAGTCAAATTTCACTATAGAAGAAGGACGAAAGACCAAACAGAACTAATCCAAATCCTAATAAATTTCATCTATCTTGAATCAAATAGAACGACAAAGCCAACACAAAAAGAAAGTATTCATAAAAATGTTGAATTTTATATACGTTAACTCAAAAAGTCTACACACTTCGTTATAAGTCGGAAATTGATTTCTCAGACTATATTGTAAACTAGATAAACTCATCTTTAACAGAAAAAGTTTGAAAAATGTATTGTAATTACAATTAATATGTTCCAAGGTAATACGTCTAGTAAAAATTGCATTTCTATGTACGTTGATTCAAGAAAATATGAAGGAAGTCAAATTTCACAATAGAAGAAGGATGAAAGACCAAGAAAAACTAATCCAAATCCTAACAAATTTTATCTATCTTGAATCAAATATAAAGACAAAGCCAACACAAAAAGAAAGAGTTCATAAAAATGTTGAGTTTTATATACGTTAACTCAAAAAAGTCTACACACTTCGTTATACATCTGAAATTGATTTCTGAGACTAAATTGTAAATTACATAAACTCATCTTTAACAGAAAAAGTATGAAAAATGTATTGTAATCACAATTAATATGTTCTAAGCCATTACGTCTAGTAAAAATAGCATTTCTGTGTACGTTGATTCAAGAAAATATGAAGGAAGTCAAATTTCACAATAGAAGAAGGATGAAAGACCAGCCAGAACTAATCCAAATTCTAACAAATTTTATCTATTTGAATCAAATTAAAAGACAAAGCCAATACAAAAATAAAGAGTTCATAAAAATGTTGATTTCTTTACACGTTAACTCAAAAAAGTCTACACTCTTCGTTATAAGTCGGAATTTGATTTCTGAGGATAAATTGTAAACTAGATAAACTCATCTTTAACAGAAAGTTTTTGTAAAATGTATTGAAATCTCAATTAATATGTTCTAAGGAAGTACGTTGTTTCAAGAAAATATGAAGGAAGTCAAATTTCACAATAGAAGAAGGATGAAAGACCAAGAAGAACTAATCCAAATCCTAACAAATTTCATCTATCTTGAATCAAACAGAAAGACAAAGCCAACATAAAAAGAAAGAGTTCATAAAAATGTTGAATTTTATGTATGTTAACTCAAAAAAGTATACACACTTCGTTATACATCTGAAATTGATTTCTGAGACTAAATTGTAAACTAGATAAACTTATCTTTAACAGAAAAAGTTTGAAAAATGTATTGTTATCACAATTAATATGTTCTAAGGCAGTACGTCTAGTAAAAATTGCATTTCTATGTACGTTGATTCAAGAATATATGAAGGAAGTCAAACTTCACAATGGAAGAAGGATGAAAGGCCAAGCAGAACTAATCCAAATCCTAACAAATTTCATCTATCTTGAATCAAATAGAAAGACAAAGCCAACACAAAAAGAAAGAGTTCATAAAAATGTTGAATTTTATATACTTTAACTCAAAAAAGTCTACAATTTTCGGTATAAGTCGGAAATTGATTTCTGAGACTAAATTGTAAACTAGATAAACTCATCTTTAACAGAAAATGTTTGAAAAATGTATTTTAATCACAAATTATATGTTCTAAGGAATTACGTCTAGTAAATATTGCATTTCTATGTACGTTAATTCAAGAAAATATGAAGGAAACCAAATTTCACAATAGAAGAAGGATGAAAGACCAACAAGAACTAATCCAAATTGTAACGAATTCCATCTATTTGAATCAAATTGAAAGACAAAGCCAATACAAAAATAAAGAGTTCATAAAAATGTTGAATTTTTTAAACGTTAACTCAAAAAAGTCTACACTCTTCGTTATAAGACAGAAGTTGATTTCTGAGACTAAATTGTAAACTTGATAAACTCATCTTTAACAGAAAATTTTTGAAAAATGTATTGTAATCACAATTAATATATTCTAAAGCAGTACGTCTTGTAAAAATTACATTTCTATGTACATTGATTCAAAAATATATGAAGGAAGTCAAATTTCACTATAGAAGAAAGACGAAAGACCAAGCAGAACTAATCCAAATCCTAACAAATTTGATCTATCTTGAATCAAATATAAAGACAAAGCGAACACAAAAAGAAAGTGTTCATAAAAATGTTGAATTTTATATACGTTAACTCAAAAAGTCTACACACTTCGTTATAAGTCGGAAATTGATTTCTGAGACTAAATTATAAACTAGATAAACTCATCTTTAACAGAAAAAGTTTTAAAAATGTATTGTAATCACAAATATTAATGTTCTAAGGCTTTACGTCTAGTAAAAATTGCATTTCTATGTACGTTGATTCAAGAAAATATGAAGGAAGTCAAATTTCAGAATATAAGAAGGATGAAAGACCATCCAGAACTAATCCAAATTCTAACAAATTTCATCTATCTGAATCAAATTGAAAGACAAAGCCAATACAAAAATATAGAGTTAATAAAAATGTTGAAATTTTTATACGTTATCTCAAAAAACTCTACACTCTTCGTTATAAGTCGGAAGTTGATTTCTGAGACTAAATTGTAAACTAGATAAACTCATCTTTAACAGAAAAAGTTTGAAAAATGTATTGTAATCACAATTAATATGTTCTAAGGCAGTACGTCTATTAAAAATTGCATTTCTATGTACGTTGATTCAAGTAAATATGAAGGAAGTCAAATTTCACAATAGAAGAAGGATGAAAGACCAAGAAGAACTAATCCAAATCCTAACAAATTTCATCTATCTTGAATCAAATAGAAATACAAAGCCAATACAAAAATAAAGAGTTCATAAAAATGTTGAAAATTTTATACGTTAACTCAAAAAATCTACAAAAGTTCGGTATAAGTCGGAAATTGATTTCTGAGACTAAATTGTAAACTAGATAAACTCATCTTTAACAGAAAAATTTGAAAAATGTATTGTAATTACAATTAACATGTTCTAAGACAATACATCTAGTAAAAACTGCATTTCTATGTACGTTGATTCAAGAAAATATGAAGGAAGTTAAATTTCACAATAGAAGAAGGTTGAAAGACCAAGAAGAACTAATCCAAATCCTAACAAATTTCATCTATCTTGAATCAAATAGAAAGACAAAGCCAACACAAAAACAAAGAGTTCATAAAAATGTTGAATTTTATATACGTTAACTCAAAAAAGTCTACACACTTCGTTATAAGTCGGAAATCGATTTCTGAGACTATATTGAAAACTAGATAAACTCATCTTTAACAGAAAAAGTTTGAAAAATGTATTGTTATCACAATTAATATGTTCTAAGGCAGTACGTCT